>NC_079319.1:34458216-34530716 GCF_029931775.1 Euleptes europaea | reverse complement strand
GATAATCATAGTTGCTACTTTTAAAGCTTTAATGCAGTTTAATGAGCCCGGCTTTGGCGGGGGGGGGGGGAATAGAAATTTAATAAATACATCTTCTTGAATGGTTTACTTTGCTAACTCCACTGCAGCAGATTCTCTATAGAAAAGACTAATAGGGATACTGTTAGTTTAAGTTAAATTGGTAGGGTGGTCCTAAGGGAATTCACATGCTTCACCTGATTCTTAACTCCTCTCCAAATTCTTGTCTGTTTATAGTCATATGCTGTTCTTTGCCTGTGAGTCCTGAAACAAACATCTTTTAGCAGCTATCCAGTTTGTTCTCTCACACAAACACACAAATCTGAGTAAAGAAAAAAAAAGGAAACACCGTACTTAGTTTGCTGACAGTTTATTGCTGCTTGCAAACATTACCAAAAGATTTTCGTTTGTCAGTAATCTCTCTGGTTAATAACTTCTGTCTACTACAGATGAGTAGCTGATGTAGTTGCATCAGAGGTTCACTTATGACTCTAGTATACTATAAATTTGATAATTATCTATATTGATCTGCATGACGAACGGCTAGTTACTAAACACATAAATAATAAAATTTAGGAAGTATGTAATTTTTGTTGTTGAAAGAACCTCATATACATTATTTCAATAATCTTAGCAAGAAATCCTGTAGGGAAGCCAGTATTATTCTTGCCATATTTCCGATAGTGGCTTGGCTAAGGTCACTTAACAAATTCATTATTGAGGGGACGTATGCATCAGGGACTCGTAGCTACTATTTGTACCTGCATCCACCAGCAATTTGTGATGTCTTAAAATAGGAGTAGGCAATTCACTGAAAAGAGAACAGTTAAGGTGTTCCTTATTGATATCAATAAGATATGCTATATTATTTGAAAACAATTACTAACAGAAACAGATCTAGCTATCTGATTCCTATCTTTCATCTAGGTATATATGCATGTATGTGTCATATATAAAAAAATTAGCAACGTTTAAAGGATATAATGAAGCTACAATTAGTGTAGGGTGTTAATCTAAGCTTTTAAATTGCAGAAACCTTGCTGTTTTGTTATGTTATTGATCAACTCTCATGCCTTTGAAAATACAAATTCCAGAAAGACATCAAGCCCAGTAGGAGTAATTAAAGCTATCTGATGAGGGAATTTAGAAGTTGAAAGGGATGATTGTAATTGATCCTGATTCAATCCTATTACAGCTTTTTTTTCTAGTTTAAGCTCTAGAGAAAGCAAGCCCCTTGCCAAGGCTTTATTTTATGGATTCCTTTGTATGTGTGTGTATGTGTATGTGTGCTCGCTCTATGCTTTCTGGTCTCTACTTTCCCTTTTAATTTTTTCCCCTGTAGTAAATAATGAGCTGCCACCTGAAATCCGGCTTGCCAGTGGTCAGCTAATGGGTGATGACCTGTCCCTCCTTACTGCAGGAGAGCTGTCACCTTATATCAGTGACCCAGCGCTGAAGCTATTCCAGTGTGCTGTTTGCAACAAATTCACCTCTGACAGCCTGGAGGCCCTAAGTGTGCATGTGAGCAGCGAAAGGTCTCTCCCTGAAGAGGAGTGGAGGGCTGTAATTGGAGACATCTACCAATGCAAGCTCTGTAACTACAACACGCAGCTCAAAGCCAACTTCCAGCTCCACTGCAAGACTGACAAACACATGCAGAAGTATCAACTGGTGGCTCACATTAAAGAAGGAGGCAAAACTAACGAGTGGAGGCTGAAGTGCATTGCCATTGGCAACCCCGTTCACCTCAAATGTAACGCCTGTGACTACTACACCAACAGTGTGGATAAATTGCGCTTACACAACACCAATCACAGGCACGAGGCAGCCCTGAAACTTTACAAGGTAAGCACCCACCAGCAATTTAAATTGGCCTAAAATCGGGAGGAAGCTTGAAATGCTAGCCGGATGAGGTTTTGGGTGATCTGCAGTCTGAACGGCTGTTGAATATATTTCATAGCAAAAACAGCAACAACAGTGATGTGCTAAAAAAAATGCTGCACCAGAAAAGTTTTTTAGCTCACTTAGCTTTTCCTTTCATTGAAACGCTTAATCCCTAAACCGAACACGATGTAACCAAGTTGTTTATGGATAAGTGGATTTCCAATCTGTTCTGAAATACCTGCTAAGTTTTAACTGTGACCCTTTCTGGATATTTGAAGTAATGATCATCCTATACTTTGTATAGTGAAGGAGGTGTCTTCTTGGTACTGAAAAACTGTAAATGATCCCAGCCAAGAGATGACTGAGGAGGTGATATGATCATCATACTTTATGATAACATCTTCAAGTATTTGAAGGGCTGTCATATAGAGGATGGTGCCGAGTTGTTTTCTGTTGCCCAAGAAGGTTGGACCAGAACCAATGGGTTGAAATTAAATCAAAAAGAGTTTCCAGCTAAACGTTAGTAAGAACTTTCTAACAGTTAGAACAGTTCCTCAGTAGAACAGGCTTCCTTGGCAGGTGGTGGGTTCTCCTTCCCTGGAGGTTTTTAAGCAGAGGTTAGATGGCCATCTGTCAGCAGTGCTGATTCTATGACCTTAGGCAGATCATGAGAGGGAGGGCAGGAAGGTTTGCATCAGTGTTCGGCTCTCGGGGCCCTTTCTTGCATGCCCAGGGTAGTGCCAGTTGCCACTTTAGGGTCAGGAAGCAATTTTCCTCCAGGCCATATTGGCCAGAGATCCTGGAGGGTTTTTTTTTTGCCAACTTCTGGGCATGGAGTAGGGGTCACCGGGGGTGGGGGGAGGTAGTTGTGAATTTCCTGCATTGTACAGGGGGTTGGACTAGATGACCCTTGTGGGTCCTTCAAGCTCTATGATTCTATGAAAGTGTGCTACCTCAATATGTATAGGCAACACAGACTCATAAATCACATTATTACCACAAGTATTCAGAAGTAAACGTTGTCATTCCTTTGCTGAACCTTCTTTTATAAGTCAGTAATGATTTTTGTCACCAGTGTGAAAAGGGTGTGTTACAGACCGATGTTAGTATAATGGTCAATTTATCTGACTTGGAAAAACTTATGCTAAGGGTATGTGGGAAAGATGACTAACATTTATTGTCCCACAAATTGTGACTTTTTCCAGACCTTAATTACTGAAGAACATTTGTGAAGTGTTTACTGGATTGACTTGATACTCGGTTTATATGCCAGTCTGTTAAGAACTCCCCCCCCTCACACACACAAGGACGTTACAGTCAAGAGAATATTGGAAGCTATTTGTCTTTATAAACCATCTTTTAAATAGAAATAGAAAACCTATCTGGTCTGGGTTTTTAACATGCAGTAAATTATAATTAACTTTACAGTTAGGAGATTCTGTCTTTTCTTAAATCCTACTGAAATACAAAAAAAAGTTTTAAAAATCTGAAATCCTATAGGAATTTTTATTTCAGCAGAGACAGGCAAACTTTCCATAGCTATCTCTGTTTAAAAAAAATGTCAAAGTGAAAAAGCCTGACGTGGAGCTTAGAATGGCATTTTGTAGTTCTACATTGTAGATGGAAAGCTAAATTACTATACTTTTAAATCTATACCTTCCTTCAGTATATTGTGGCTTTAAAATATAAATGTTATCGGTCCTTTATATCGATACTGTTTTCCTGTTCCTAAGACATATGGACTCAGCCTCATGTAACGAGACTGTCGCAGGAGAATCCTGGAAGAATAAACTAGTCTTTATGGCCAAAGCTAGAAAGGTGAGAGGGAAACAGCTGCTCTGGGTGAGACAGTTGTGCTTCTGGGTTTTGAATCAAACAAGAGACCAAATTGTCATTTTTTTCCCTTGACGGGGGACTTCATTCTTTTTAGCAAATACTTGGCCTTCAGCCTTTTCTTTTCAGCCCTTTGCATATTAGCTCAAGCTGGCTTTCGTGTGCATAATGGCACGCTCTGAAATGACCTTCACTTGACCCACCTACGGTGGAATGCATCTCCTTGCAGGCAGGCTGCTGAAGGTTTTGCCCAGTGCTTGCTGCTTCAGTTGTAGGTAGAATAAAAATGTTCATTTGGTGATTCAGGTTGCAGCACGTTTTTCATGGAAGGGGAATAGATCACAGCTTTATGGACCTACAGTCTTTATTAGTCTCTAAAACAATTCTGAGTTTCCAGAAGAATTTCAAAGCCATCGTCTGTAATTGATGCAATGTTTTCAACTGCTCTGATGCTTACTAGGAGACTCTTATTGGCAAGCAAATGACATTAGCACTATTGCCAAATCTTTCCTTGACCCTCCCTTATTTTGAGAAATGGTTAAAGGAACATTTATTTATATATAATACACAGCAGAAATTATACATAGTATTCAACTTTAAAATTCAGAGGACATAAACATGATTTAGTGGTAAAAAAAACACTTTAGCACTAGAGAGGTAAAAGACAGTACCACAGATCTCCCTGTTTGTTTAAGCACATTATAGTTTTGGGGTCCCTTAAGCTCCATTACATTCTTTATTAAGACGTTGTGTGTGAAATTTTTTCACAACAGAGTGAACGGCACTGCTTGGAGGAAAGATGTCACATGCTCTGCAGCAACAGTGCTAGCATTACTTCTGTGAAATAGCCGGCGTGAATGATGTGAAAGTGACTTACAGTGATGTCCTTTAGTGAGTTGTGTGTGTAAAGTGCCGTCAAGTCTCAGCCGACTTATGGTGACCCCTTTTTGGGGTTTTCATGGCAAGAGACTAACAGAGGTGGTTTGCCAGTGCCTTCCTCTGCACAGCAACCCTGGTATTCCTTGGTGGTCTCCCATCCAAATACTAACCATGGCTGACCCTGCTTAGCTTCTGAGATCTGAAGAGATCAGGCTAGCCTGGGCCATCCAGATCAGGGCCCTATAGTGAGTTAGCCCAGTCTAAACCACTAAAATGGATGGACTTTAACTGGCCTCTTCAGAAGGTTGCATTGTTGTTATGTAAAACTGTAGGCCTTTTCCCCTGAATTCGTTAAACAATTTGTGTAATTAGGTGATTAGTGTGATCAAGCTAGGCTGCTTAATGGAGAAAAACAATTAACAATTCAGGCTGCAGTCCTAAGATAACATAGTTAGAAGTAGGCTCCATTTATATTGGTGAGACTTATTTCCGAATGATGAATTTAGGACTGGTATAATGTGTGTATGGTTGGCTAGTGAAATGATTTACAGTTGTGGGTTGGATCCTTGAACTTCCTTCCACTAAATTATGAGCCTTGTCCATCAGAGGACTTCTTCACTTAGTACAAAGTAGTCACAATGTCCAGCTCCGTAAGAAAAAATAATAAATTAGACTGGCACAATTATTTGTGGTTTAGTAGTTTGTATGAGTTTTATTTAGTATTTATTTCCCATTTCCCTTTACACAGTCATTTCCACTTTTAAGGGGACTTTACAGCAGCGATGAAAAGAAACAAACAGATGTAGAAAAACTATTTTGCTTGTTTCCCCTCACTGATTTAAATATAGACTCAGAACAATTCCAGTATTATGATTCTCAGTTCAATTCGAATAGATCACTTCACCTTTCACTCTCAAACAACAAGAAAGTTGAGTGACCTAATTCCAGTTTAAGAAGGTGAAAGGTTAGTTCAAAAGCATCATCTGCCTAACTGCTTAGCTTTAAACTGATCGATTTAATGAAAATCTGTTATACAGATGGTGTTTTAATGTCTTTGGCAGGATTTGGGCAGCCTTAACATTAGATGTGAGCTAGTAAACATTATTTTTTTTATTTGATCAGAGCAACACCTTTTCTTTTATGTTTTATGGTAGAAAGCATATGGGATATGGTATTTTGGCAGAAGACCCAAAGCAGAAAGTGTTGATGATCTTTCCATATGGATTCAAAACTAGAATGTCTATTGCTTAAAGTGATTGAGGACATAAACAAAGCTGTATTCATTTCTAACCTTTTTTTTTTGCTTTAAAAAATCATTTGTTTAAAGTGCCTGCCTCTATTTGCATAAAACAGAAGGCACCAGTATGCCAAAACTATAATCCAGAATGGGCCCAGCTGCATTATTTACATGAAAGTATTCATTGTACATATATAAAACATGTGACCAAACTGAGGCTTGCAAAAATGTAGATTCTTTGTGGCTCAAGTAGTCCGGGAAAGTGAATAGAAATTGATAAGCACTTTATTTGGCTTCCATTTGGTATTGTTCACCTGGGCAAAGGAAAAAGAACGTGCAGCTAAATTCCACACACACACACACACACACACACACACACACACACACACACACACACACACACAGACACCACCCATTGTACTTATTGGTTATTTATTTTATTTTCTCTTATTTTTATTTTCTCTTCAGCTTGGAAGGGCACCCTCTTTCAAGCCCCATTGGCCAGGAAGCATAGAGGAGTTGGCAGCTACAATATGAATATGAATGTGTGTTCATGGTGGGGTGCTGTGGTTTTTGCCCAAGATTTCCTCAAACCTAGAGTTTGCTCTGATAAATAATCCCTTTATAAATAATTCTTAATCTAGTATCCTAATGAACCCAACTCTGTTATTGGAGAAACCGGTAACTACAGGGGCCAAAAGTGCTTTTTATTATTTACGTTTGGCCCATAAGCTTCCCCCTCTTTGAATATTGCTGATCTGATTCTGCTGATTCATGCAGTGGTAACTGCAGGATTGACTGGTGTAACATATTTTTTAAAAAATTCCCTAAAAGAAAAGAATGATGCTGTATGTAGAGATGATTCGGAAACTGCAGTTTTGAGATGATTCGGAAACTGAGATGATTCGGAAACTTTGAGATGATTCGGAAACTGCAGTTGGTGCAAAATGTACGAGCCCCTCTGTTGTCAAGCACAGGCCTCAGGGATCCTGTTACACTTACCTTGTGATTTTTGCATGGGTTTCCTATTAGTTTATTTATTTATTTATTACACTTATAACCCGCCCTCCCCTGCAAGCCTGGAGATCTGGTATCACAACAGATCTCCAGACAACAGATATCAGTTCCCCTGGAGAAAATGGCTGCTCTGGAGGGTGGACTCTATGGCATTGTGCCCAGCTGAGGTCCCTCCTGTCCCCAAACCCTGCTCTCCCCTGGCTCCACTTCCAAAATATCCAGCTATTTCCCAATCCAACGCTGGAAACCCTACTTACAGATGTCATTTATAAAATTATTTCTGACAATTGTAACAGTTTGATGCTTAAACCTGCAGTGTTTTATCAGGTTTTTCATCTGTTACCCACCTTGAGGCCAGGTTGTCTGGGAGAAAGGCAGGGTTATCAGTGTTTTAAATAAATACATCCCTTTACATTGATTGAGTATCTGATCTTGTATATTGATCCACTTGTTTAGATAATGCACCATACCTTTCTGCATAATAATTCTCTTAAATTGAGAGCCATCTGGGTGATGCTGACCTTCTAATGTGTTTGTTTAAAAGGGGAAAAAAAGTTTACTGTAAGCTTTTATTTTGTCAACAAATACCTGCTACCAGGCTTCAAAAGAACTCAGTGAAACGAAATTTCTGCAAATGTGTAACTTCACATACTGAATACCTGAAGAACAAATGGAGCATTGACTATATTTTATAGGATGGATTTATAGTCTATCCTTGGGTCACTTAGGGCCAAGAATTTTCACGGTCAGCTGGTTGGGCCTGCTGGCTAGCATCCTCGGCAGGAAATGTAAATACCATATAGCACCTGCTCTTCAGCTGGGTGGCTAGGACTCTTTTGCTTTTGGAAGGGAGGTGTCCCTTCCTCTTGTCTGGTTCAAAGTAGAAAGCTTAATTATACTAGCCTTGCTCTGCATCTGTCATCAATGAAGCAGAATAGGCTGTCTGGATTCTATAATGCTGTTTGTATATTTGGATTTTAAATCAGCCAGAGATATTGAATGCATCACTGATGTCTCTTCGTTTTTGATAGAGACAACTGGGATTTAGATAACTTCAGGAGAACTGTTCCATCAATCAAGATTTCTTATGTTTTACTAATTATTTTTGTTATGGATGAAAAGCATTAGTGTGAAGAACTGGAAAAATGAGGGTTAGGTGTGCAGTAACCAAAGGGGGAAATCAACCTATAACACAAACTACATAATAAACAGTAAATAATCCCTCCATAGCACAAGCTGCATTTATTTGCTGTAGTTTGTTTAGCATGCAGTGACGATACCTTGATCAATGCAGAATTAACCCAGTCCCATTATTTCCATTTCGATAGTCTTGCACTAAGTTTGTAATTTAAAATCAAATATCCCAGATATGTGCCATTCCAATTATGGAACTGTCATTGTCCCGGTATGATAGTAAAAGAGGTTGGGAGATTGTGTAGTGCTTATTTGCATAAAAATCATTGTGCAAAAGGAAATTGGAATGTTTTGGTACGTTCATGAATCAGAATATATTTTTCTTAATCTTGCTGTAGTCATTTGTTTAGATTAAGAAAGCTTTTTGGAGAGATAAACAACAGTTATTATTAAATGTCACAATTGAAAATATTTCATTTTTGAAATATTATTTTTAGATTTGTGGTCATTTCATGGTTGAAATTTCTGAAATTTAATTTCTGTAACCGGTTGCTTATGTTAAGTAATTTAGATTATGCTGTTGTAGCCTCATGTATAATAATGAGGTAAGGTTTTTGGTTTTTTAAAAATTTTTTACATCAGTCTAATAAGATATATACACACATAAAAACATCTATACAAATATGCATTTTAGGCAGATGATTCTTTCATATTATAATCATGCCAGAGTTTTTCCATACAGCTGCCCTCTTTTAAACATAATTAGTGACTTAGAAAATCTATGTGGATGGAATGCACTTACATGGAAATATGATCTGAAAATGTTTTGCATTTACTGATGTCTCTGCAAATACAGAGCTGTTTTTGACATTACATTAGGAACTCCCTAAGGATTTTTTAAGCCTCTGCTCACCCCCACCTCCTGCTCTGTTTAGATCATAACAGTTGGTCACTGTCCTACAGGTAATGCTGCCCACATTATGTATTTCTGTGCATCCTCTGCTTTCCATCTCTCTATTGGAATTGTTAGCTATTTTGACTCTTGGCCATGTTTGTCTGATAGACAAGCAGTTGCAATATTTAGTAATCATTTCTTGCATTTTTCTTTTTTTATTTTGCATTCCTAAGAAGTTTCTTGGGTCTCCCAGGATGGTGTTTTATTTGCGAAACTCTGCTGTGTAAAGAAATAATTTAGGTATGTTTCCAATGTGAATGTTGAGTAAAAGGATGTTGAGTAAAAGTAAACGCTATTCTGTGTCAGATTATTAGGCTAAGTAGTGGTTAACAAAATCTGTACGATTGATAACTATATTGACTGCATCTCTATGTAGACTGGGCTGTAGTGCATACTACGTCCACAGGCAAATTCTTACAATCTCTAACACAAAAATAGATGTAGACATTTTTTTTACCTGCATGTCCCTAGAGGCACAAAATGCTTATAGTAAGAATGCCAGTCAAAATATTTTGTAAATCCCTCCTCAGCTGACACAAAGTAGAACAAATTAATGGAAGACATGATGTAACTGGATTTGTGTGCAAGCTACAGAAACTACAGTCCAGGTCCCAGATTATGAAGGGTCCTAAATCCCCCTTCCAAATTTCAAGTTTTACATGGGGAGGGTATTGCTATGGGGCTCCTTGAACTTGTCAGGGCCTCAGCATATTGTAATTTGGCCCTATGCACTGGGCTAAGTGGAAACGGGAGTTGGCCTCTAATCTTGAAGCTCCCCAATATGTGTTGAGTTTGTGGGTTTTATATGAGATGCAGTGAGGAAGAGGTCCCTTTTTTGTAATCAAAGACTATAGGCTTGCCAAATTTAAACAATATAAGCTTCTACAGAATTTTGTATGTATGCATATGTGCAGTGATACTTTGCTTGATGATCAAAACACATATGTTAAGAGTGTTATTTCTAACCATACAATACATGGGACCAGTATGCAAGTAGCCTTCTTTCTTAGCAAATAAGACATGCAGGTTATGACTTTTTCTTCCTTGTTATGGTATCTCCTTGGACAAGCACATCACACCATGAAATAGTGTTTGCTTGACCCCCCCCCCCAAGTGCAGGCACACCCTTATATTAAAGAATGCTTACGTTCTGGGACCTTCTTCTAGTGGTACCAAAAAACAAGCTTGTTATGGACACAGCCCTTTTATCTCCAGAGAAATGGAGTGAGCCCTACTGTGTTACAGTCTGCAGAAATATAGCATCATCAAACATGGCACTAAGGCAATCTGCAAATGCTTCCCACCTTGTGGGAGCAAAAAATATTACAATAATATTTTGCTTTTAGCGGTAGATGACATTTAAAGAAACTGAGAAAAAGATCCCAATCAAATCCCCAAGCGTGTACTGTTGTCACTGCAATGACAAAAACAAGTAAATAAAACAAATTTTGTATTGTGTCCCCTGTCCAATCAGTTCTTTCTCCTCTCTGGTCTCATATCTGAGTACTAAAATATTATCAGTTCTTTCTACTCTCTGGTCTCATATCTAAGAGCTAAACTATTTACAGCTTTTGCTCTTTGACCCAGCATGTTGCCTCAACTGTTCAGACTGAATGAGCCTTGCTTGTTCAGTTTGAAACACAAGAAACTGCTATATTTGAGTTAGATTAACCAGCCAGTTGGCCTCTCGGTCTCCAACAGTACCTAGTGTAGTTTCAAATGTGTCCAGATTTGCCAAAGGGCAAATATTTTCCTGTCTTGGATGATGTATTAAAAGAAAGGTTATGGAGACTTGGAATAAATTGACTACAAACGTTTGAAACCCAAATTTCACATCGGTAGCGAACAGTTGTTCTCACGTCTTTTTCACATGAAGGCTAAGCCTCAAAACGGTCTCCTTATGACCTAGCGAGTGGTCTCAGTGTTACCAATGGAACTGTATTTTGTTTAGCAGGGACCAGTAAAACTTCCTTGGAGAGCCAGGGTGGTGTAGAGGTTAAGAGCGGTGGACTATAATCGGGAGAACTGGGTTTGATTCCCCCTCCTCCACATGAGCAGTGGACTCTAATCTGGTGAACCAGGTTGATTTCCCCACTCCTTCATATGAAGCCTGCTGGGTGACCTTGGGCTTGTCACAGTTCTGTCAGAACTCTCACAGCCCCACCTACCTCAGAAAGTGTCTGCTGTGGGGAGAGGAAGGGAAGGTGATTGTAAGCCGGTTTGGTACTTCTTAAAGTAGAGAAAAATTGGGTATAAAAACCAACTCTTCTTCTTCTTCCTCCTCTTCCTCTTGTCCTCCTTGAATGTGCAAGTGTCCAATCTGGAAAGAGATGACCAACCAGGTTCTTCCTTCAATAGAGAGAGATGCCTCCCATAGGCTTAATTTAAAACAGCAGCAACAACAACAATGGGTGGGATTTTTCCTGAAAGTTGGGTAGCTATTTTGATTGCACAACTGCGTTGAACAGCATGGCAATGTAGTCTGTTTGCTTTGCTTTTTTATTTTCTTCATTTGTATTGCTGATATCCCCATTTCCCTCTTGTACTGTATTTGTTGCTCATCGAGTCTCACCTGAAGTCTTGCATTCATTGTATGGACTCACACTCTAAAATGTATAGTCATACTGGAGAGCTTTCATGGGAGACCAGCAAAGACAAAATGTTTGCCAAATAAAATCAATTAAGAAAAGCTTCAGAAGCTAGGCACACTTTATTTAGAAAAGAGCCTATATGGAAAGGGAAAACATAAACATGCTTTAGTATAAAGGACTGCTATAAGTGGGCAACCAAAGTTCTTAACATTTGTGAGAAGAAATTTCAGCAGTAAGAATCTCATAGAACAGCATATGTTCATATCTACTTGGTTAATTAAAATGATACACAAGTTATATTGTATACACAAGAAAAATACAGGTTCGTTGTATTTATTCATCTAATTTCTACTGTGATTCTCAGTAGTGGACAAGCTGAATTAGATCAACCGAGTAGGGGCAGTTTGATAATGTGTGTGTGTGTTAAGTGCCGTCAAGTCGCTTCCGACTCATGGCGACCCTATGAATGAAAGTCCTCCAAAATGTCCTGTCTTTGACAGCCTTGCTCAGATCTTGCAAATTGAAGGCTGTGGCTTCCTTTATTGAGTCAATCCATCTCTTGTTGGGTCTTCCTCTTTTCCTGCTGCCCTTAACTTTTCCTAGCATGACTGTCTTGTCGTCTCATGACGTGACCAAAATACTATAGCCTCAGTTTAGTCATTTTAGCTTCTAGGGTCAGTTCAGGCTTGATTTGATCTATAACCCACTGATTAGTTTTTTTTGGCAGTCCACGGAATCCGTAACACTCTCCTCCAACACCACATTTCAAAGGAATCTATTTTCTTCCTATCAGCTTTCTTCACTGTCCAGCTTTTACAGTTTGATAATAATTAAGAGATATTGACAAAATTGTGTCGTCATGTTTCTTCCAGCCCTAAAATTCTCACAATGTACACAGATGGAATTAAAACTCCCTTTTTAAACTGCTGTTTCAACTGAGCTTTAGAAATGAGGGATATTATTTATTTGGGATATTAACAGCACAATCCTATGCATGTCTGCTCAATAGTAAGTTCTGATATGTTCAGTGGGATATCCATAAGATTGGTGCTTTGTTATGTCTGCAGTTGGCAGTACATAATACGCTTGACCTCTCTTGGGGATCACTGTTGGTGGTTGCCAATACCAGGATTAGAAACTCTCTTTAAGACTTTTGGTGTCTGAATTGTAAAAAAGTTCTTTCCTTGACCTGTTTTCACATGTTGTTTGTGTGGACAACTTGTGAAAAAAAACTACTGCGCACTGGACAGTCTGATGTGGTTTTATTGTTTGAAAGAGAATAGCAGATTTCTCTCCCTCTTACACTCACATACACATGCACACAGAAGTATATCTGTAAATAAACAACTTTGCTCTAGAATCCTAAATTGGACAAATCAAATCCCCACACTGCTGTGAAACCTAGCTGGGTGACCTTGGACCAGTCACACACTCTCAGTCTAACCTACCTGACAGGGTTGTTGTGAAGATAAAACGGAGGAGTGGAGAATGATGTAAGCTACTTTGGGGACCCATTAGGATTAAAGGCAGGCTATAAATGAAGTAAATAAATAAATGACAGGGAAAACTTGATAATAGTGTAATTGACCTTGTATTATAATTACTGGAATGGAGGAAATAAAAGTAAATAAAGTATATAAAAATAGACAAATCGGTGAACTTGACACTAGTATAACTTGTGTTATGTTACTATTGCTGAAAAAGGAGGCAAGAAAAGCAATTTGTACATATTGTTATTGCCTATGGAAAAGAAAGCATTATTTTCCCACATAAAAGAATGCACGGTATTCTTCAGATAACCATTGTTTCTTAAAGAACATCACCACTTTAATTTTTTCATCTGCCACTATGCTGCCTATTCATTTGGCTGCTTTGGGTCTGTATAAAGTTCTTTTTTGTAGTCTTGACTAACCTAACTTATTTTATGTCATCTGCAATCTTTGACACCTCATTGGTCATTCTCTTCTCAGATCATTAACAAATACATTAAGCAAGACTTGTCTTACTTTGGAACATTTGGGCAACCCATTCTGAATTTTTGGCATTGCATACGGACCATTAATTCCTAATTTGTTTTGTAGCACATACTTATCATGTCTCCAGTTTAGTTTTCATCTCACAAGTCCATAGTTCCTTAGTAACCTCTGAAGGACATTATCCGATTTTTAAAATGGCTAAACAAATTGTCAATTTAATTTTGGAATATTATGTTAATGTTGATTCTTATAATAACATCAGGAGACTGAAAAAAGTATTTTCTTTAGAAAAAGTGGTAGCATGTGTTCATATAGACCCCTTGTACGGCACAACCTATCTCTTTCCATTTTAGCTGACTGCACTGAAGGGAGTGATGAGACATCAAGGTCTTTCCAGATACTGGTTGGGCCCAACTTCTGTTGTCTTTATCCCTCCACTTGAGAACTGTTTCCATCAGTGACCATTCCAACCCGCTCCATCAAAGGGATAAACCCCCATTCCAACTGCCATTTGGATATTCCCCTCCCCCACAAAAAAACCTTTCCTTGCAGTGTCTATTTCACTTTGATTATTATGTGACAATTATATACATTATCAAAGCACACCTGAGTGTGCTTATTTTCCCTCTTCCTTTTATGCCATGTGCATTATATTGGTGGCAGTTTTTTAAAACTGCGAACTGTCTTGAAATGCAGTGGCAGAATGGTTCCATGTATAAATGTAGTTAATAAATACATTAACAAGTCGTGATTGTGATATGAGAAATTTCTTTCTTTTTACAGAATATTTATCAACTTGTGTGCTTTTGGTACAACATGGTGGTCTAACATAGTGGAAGAATCCTTCCTTTTTAATTGTTGCTTTTATGCTTTTAGCCAATCCACTGTTTGTAAACAGGGAATGGCTCTCTGATGAAATCAGGACATCCCACCTTATGACCTCACAAAACCTAAAAATAATTGAAGCAGTTTCAAGATTCTTACAGTTAGCAATAAGGTATCATGAATGGTGTGTGGCTTTCCTTAATGGCTGACTTGGGATGGTTTTATTCAATTTTATTTATTTGTACTCGTATTTATCCTAAAGTATGTTCCTTCTTTCTATATATGCCAATAAAGGCTTGTGTTAAAAGAAAAGAATGTGTGAAAGAAACCTATCCTTGTTGATTATATACTGTCTGATATAAGATTACTAGGGTTGCCAACCTCCAGGTACTGATAGGGGAAATCGTGTAAAACTAATCCCAACAGGGGAAATTACAGTAACGCAACCACTAATATGCTAATGATGTATAAGGTTCCACAATTAAACATTCATTGTAGTATTTATGCACAAAATATCCAATCACACACAGTATATCAACATCATATAGTACAGTTTAGCAAACAGTGCAGCCGCACCACATGCCCTCACAATTAAGGAAAATAACTCACAACAACGCCCTGAATATTGAAGGAAACAAGCACTAGGAAGAACGTGCTCAATTGAAAGTCCTCCGAAATTTCAGTCCCGTTCTTAAAGGTGAAATAACGATAGTTCTGTGCTTTAACTGTAACTCCAATTCCAAAAAGATAGAGATGAACTATGATGTGACTCCCCGCTAGAAAATACTTTGTACTGGGATGTTTTTTCTTCCTTTCAAAAAGTGGCATCATGGATCCTACGTGCCGCTTGAGATGATGCACTTGACCACTTGAGATGATGCACTGACCAGCTGGAGTTGCTGGTCAAATGGAGCGCAGCTCCTACTGAAAAGGATGCACTTGGCTACGTAGACCAGCTGGAAGCACTGGTCAAGATGGGACGCAGCCCTACTAGAATGACAAAATCCCGGTTTTATCTTGTTTCGATACTTCCTCAGTATTATGCATATTATCTATAAAAATAAAAAGGTTGGATAATATATGATTCCTCAAAATTGTTATCAAAATTGCCAATTATTTTTCTGTGGAATAAAATCATTTTACACTCACCCGACCACAACCTTGCAGTTCACGGAATATGACTCATATGTCCATTAACCACAAATCCCCAGAATACAGCTACAATATAGGTAATTTTTCAAATACAGGTGTATAACAACTGGATATAAGGTAAGTATTCTGCAATGACTTACTAATTTCTTATAGCAGTTATACCAAAACAGATCATTCTCTCTGGGACAGGGAAATTCCTCTACTGAATAAAGAGGATACCCTATTAACCTATAAATAACTCGATAGATCCAAGGATGAATTAAGTCCAAAGGGATGAACTGATTTGAACAGGTGGATGAATCTTGCCTCCTGTTGGCACAGTATTTTATCTGCATCTATATGTGTATTTAAATTGCTATGTAGTTGCCAGATTGCAAAGAATTGCATATCGGTATCCCTGTGGCATTTGTCCACGAAATGTTGGACCATTGGAGCCCTGAGGACCCAATTGCAAATCCTGGACCGATGTTCACCAATTCTGTATTTTAATGATCTCAAGGTCTTTCCTATGTAAATTAAATTACAAGAACATTCAATAACATAAATCAATCTTTTTGAATCACAATTAATAAAGGATCGAAGAACAAAGCGAAAACCTGTTTGTGTTCAGACAAACTCTTTTGACAGGAAGAGACAAGGAACAATTGACACACCGTCCACAGCGAAAATGACCAGAAACTACTGGCTGTGGATTCTGTAATGTTCTAATGTCTGATTTTATCAACTGGTCCTTTAAGGCACTAGTTTTTCTTAGTCCTATTTTTGGCAGTTGTTCACATCCTGGAATGGAACTTAGAATGTGCCAGTTGTTATAAATAATTCTTTTATTAGCTGGGGCCAAATGAGTGTATTCCAAAGAAAAGGTAAGTGATTTGTCAATTATTTTGTTTTTATTAGCCAAAATTTGTTGGCGATTCGTATTCTGTGGAGGGTATTACTATTCCTCAGGGCTATATTTTGGCATCTATTGATGTAAATGCATTGTACACAAGTATCCCTTTAGAGGAGGTCTGTGGTATCATTGCAGAGTTATTAACGACACACAGCCCCCCACTGGTTTCCTCCTGGACATTTTGGACATTATTTTTGAGAATAGTTTTTTTTAGATTTGTCTCACAATTTTTTGTGAGTCAAATCTAAGCCAAGTGCATCCTTTTCAGTAGGAGCTGCGCTCCATTTGACCAGCAACTCCAGCCAGTCAGTACATCATCTCAAGCAGTCAAGTGCATCATCTCAAGCGGCACGTAGGATCCACGCCACCGCTTTTTGAAAGAAAGAAAAAACCTCCCGGTACGAAGTTTTTTCTAGCAGGGAGTCACATCATAGTTCATCTCTAACTTTTTGGAATTGGAGTTACAGTTAAAGCACAGAACTATCGTTATTCCACCTTTAAGAACGGGATTGAAATTTCGGAGGACTTTCAATTGAGCAAGTTCTTCCTAGTGCTTGTTTCCTTCAATATTCAGGGCGTTGTTGTGAGTTATTTACCTCAATTGTGAGGGCATGTGCTGCTGCTGCACTGTTTGCTGAACTGTATTATATGATGTTGATATACTGTGTGTGATTGGATATTTTGTGCATAAATACTACAATGAATGTTTAATTGTGGAACCTTATACATCATTAGCATATTAGTGGTTGCGTTACTGTAATTTTCCCTGTTGGGATTACTTTTACACAACCTCCAGGTACAAGCTGGAGATCTCTTGCTATTTCAACTGATCTCCAGCCGACAGAGATCAGTTCACCTGGAGAAAATGGCCGCTTTGGACATTGGACTCTATAGCATTGAAGTCCCTCCCCTCTTCAAACCCCGCCCTCCTCAGGCTCCACCCCAAAAACCTCCCACTGGTGGCAAAGAGGGACCTGGCAACCCTAAAGATTACCAACAATCTGATGCAGAGAATTTCCAAATTTCAGTGTCTTTCAAATTTAGGCCCCTTTCCGATTATCTTTCTAAACTGGATGTCATCAGTTGTTGGCCCATTTCTGAGTAAAGCAATACAGAGATGGGTGTTCATACAGCTCATTTCAATCAGTTTATGAGCTGTCTCTAAAGTGTTCTGGCCAGTTCAAACAGCGCCACTATTGTTTTCCCACCTTTTTTTGGCAGTGTGTTCTTTTCTGGAGACGGCGACATGTCAATGGTGATGCTATATAGTTTAAAAAAAAAAAGCCAGGAGCCAAAGCGGTTGCGTCTGAATTGACAAAAAAACCAGTAGCAACCTGCTGCTCAACCGGATTATAAAGGCAGTTTGAAAGGGGCCTAAGTCTCGGACAGTTGAAAGTGACTTGATCATTTACTAATGGTAACACCAAAATATTGGTGAGATACAGATATTAGAGGGCTAAGGAATTCTGTGATGGTAATAGTGAGAGCACTTTTGTTTATGTTTCTCAGCCTGCTGATCCTCTAGTTTCACAAGGAATTTCATTTTTCTGGTCAGATAAGGGAGTTATCCAAGTGAAAATTCCTTTCATCTTTAATGTATGATATGACTCTTTTTCGTTTGCTGTTTGGATTTATTTTATATTCCAGTTAACTTTCTGTGTACTATACTTTTTTGTTTTTAACAATCAGCCTGATGAAGGGGTTCTTGAGAATTTCAAAGCTTGCGCACTATTTGGTATCATTTTAGTTGGTTAAAATAAAGGTTTATTGCATAGATTTTAGTTCTGGGATTTTCTTTGGACCAGTCTGTGTGCTAGTTCTTACTGGGTCATAGTATAATCTGATGTTACAGTCTAATCTGTAAGATGTCTCTGTGTACAGAGCAGGCTGTGACAGATTTTCTTGGGACCCAGGAGCCAGGATGATTTTCACTCGCTCTATGATATCACCAGGCCCCCACAATGTGACACTGCAGGGCCCCACTCTACTTAGTCTTGATAAAAATATATGTTGCTGTGCCACCAAATCCAAATTTTGCTTGGGTTTCTCTGCTATACTTCATTTCTGCAAAGTCTGTGCTTGATGTCCTTAGAATCTGAAGCTCACAATCAATTTGCAAAGCCCTAAAATCAAATTTAAGATTCACAAATGGCATAAATTGGCTAGCTTTAATTCATTTAGGTAACTGATCCCTGGTACAAAGGGCAATTATTTATTTATTCCAACAAGACAAGGAAAAGCCTAGGGATGTGTGTGTGTGTGTGTGTGTGTGTGTGTGTGTGTGTGTCTTCAGGCTTCAACCAGATCTTCTCACCCCCAAATGATAATTCAAAGGTGAATATGGGCAAGGCTTGGTATTCAGGTGCCTCTTATGTGGCAAATTACTGTTGCAGCTAAAGGTTACCTCCATGTTAAGGCATGCTGCTAAATATCTAGTGGTTTAACCTTGCACCCAGCTCCCTGCCTCCTCCTGTTTCTGCACTCTGGCAGCTTTTCCAAAGCCTATGGTTGCCAGGTCCCTCTTGGCCACTGGTGGGAGGTTTTTGGCGCAAGGTTTGGGGAGGTGAGGGACTTCAATGCCATAGAGTTCAATTGCCAAAGCGGCCATTTTCTCCAGGTGAATTGATCTCTACTGGCTGGAGATCCGTTGTAATAGCAGGAGATCTCCAGCTAGTACCTGGAGGTTGGCAACCCTACCAAAGCCTCATCCTCACACTTTGTCTTTCTGCTCCAAGGGGGAGGGGACTGGTAGTGTCCTGTGCAAGACCAAAGCCAAGAGCTGTCTCCATTGACTCCAGGTGGAACAAGAAGCCTCAAAGGCCAGTTTCGGAAGAGCTTTGGGCTGCACAGGCAAACATTGCAGTCCAGTTTCCCAAAGGCTTAGCTCACTCAGCACAAAGTATCCATGTGAAGGATGCTATCCTGAAGGGGGGGGGGCGAAGCTCCTTAGGCGCTGACGTGACCCTATGTCAATATAAGTGTCCATTTAATCCGCGATATGGGGCACTTACACTGACATGGGTGGCATCCATGCTGGCGCCGGGACACCACGCTGGGCTTGGGCACAGCTGCTGTCTCCTGGCAGCATTTCAGTGGTGCAAGTACCCACGCCAGCATCCTAGGAGGCATTCCCAGGAGGTTTCTGGGGGTGGAGCGGCCTTTAGGCAGCTTCCTAGCCCCTTTCGCCCCGGGAATGCCCCTTCCCACAGCGGCGTAGCTACAACACCTTTTTTTGGTGTCGTAGCCCTGTTGATGTCTAGGGGGGCATTTCTTATTTTCTAATTTTAGAAGAAGTTGAATTTCTTTTGGGCGGCGGGGAAGCCTCGGGAGGCGGCTTGGCACCCCCGCTCCCAGCCGTTGCCTAACTGCCCCTCCCTTCAGGAATGGGCTGCCCATTAAAATGTGTAGTATGCAGCTATCACAAGTATTTTTTTAGTACATCCTTTTATTTTGTTAACCATGAATTCATCCCAAACATATATAGTGCAAACCAAATATAGCATACTTTTCTCCAAGGCCAGGTTAAATGCACTACCATTGTGTGAGTTAGCAGGCAGGTTTTCAGGGATCCCCTTTTCTGAACGATTTTGTGTTTGTAAATTAGGGAATTTGGCTTTTAAAAAAATTGATTGTCAAAAGTATGATCTCCCCAGAGATAAATGGATCAAAGTATACATCCAGAAGTGAGGACCTGCCCTAAAGCAGCAGATAAGTTTCAAAGCTATTGGCTGATACTGAGCCAAATGGCAAAATGTTTATCTGTTGCTTTTAATGATACTTCCTTCTAACTAGATACCTTAGATTTTGTGTTTCTGTATGTTTGGTTATTTCTGTATTACAGAATTTATTGAATGTATTTTCCTCATGACCTCTTGGTCTGCGAGCAAAAAGAACAGAAATAAAGGAAAGAATTATAGTAGAGACCCTGGGGTGAGGGGGATCCACAGTGTCTTGGAAAGTTTAGACATTTCTTTGGGTTGGCAATGTAATAAGAATATAAGAAAGGCTATGCTGGATCAGACCAAGGTCCAGCAAGTCCAGCACTCTTTTCACACAGTGGCCAACCAGTTTTTTTTGTTTTAGGGATTTGGAATCTGTTTTTCTTTGGATGTTTGTGAGCATTAGCCCTGCAATGGAACAAGGAAACTAGAGTTAGATGCTTTTCATTCATTCTTAAAGCGTCCTTCCTTAATTCCATGGCTTTTAACATTGTTATTTAGGGTGGCCACATTCTCCTGTCTTCTCTCCCCAGCATGTGTTCATTTCTCCACATAGGCACTACGTATTTCATGTTTTCAAGGCTTTGCCCCACAATTTCCTTTGCACATAGCTCCAGCTTTCTTTCCTTCACCGTTTTTTCTTACACAATATCTTTTGAACTATTATACCTTAGCCCACCATCTTTATGCTCTAACACTCGCAACTTGATATCAGAAAACCACTTCAGTAGCTTGGGACCCATTCTGAACAGTAATACATGTAGCTGGAAGTCACACAATTTGAAAGGGTAATCTAGATTAATTATATACCTAAACCCTGCCTTTCCCCACCCCATCTACAAACACACACACACATACACCAGGGAGATAATCTTTGCTATACTCCTAACTATACATAGGGTTGCCAGGTTCCTCTTCGCCACTAGCGGGAGGTTTTTGGGGCAGAGCCTGAGGAGGGTGGGGTTTGGGGAGGGGAGGGACTTCAATGCCATAGAGTCCAATGTCCAAAGCGGCCATTTTCTCCAGGTGATCTGATCTCTATCGGCTGGAGATCAGTTGGAATAGCAGGAGATCTCCAGCTTGTACCTGGAGGTTGGCAACCCTAACTATATAGTTACTGTGTTAACACTGAAATAGTACTTTGGTGGCCATTATTCCATCCTAGTAATAATACAAGACTTGTCCCTTACTCTGCCTGTTTCTATGTGTTGTCCTCCTATGGTGCTTCATATCTGGAACATTCTTTGTGTCAGCTCGCTCTGTGACTAAACACATTGTTCTCTATGAGCTGATTGAACCCTAATGCAAAATCATGATTTAGCACTATGTAAATAAACCTTAAGGTATATTTTGCATGCAGGTTCAAATTCTGACAGCTACAGTAAAAAAAGATGACGGTTGCTAGGAAACTCCTTTTCTTCCTGAGAAACCAGAGAGCCGCTGTCAGAACAGACAATACTTAGCTAATTCACCAATGGTCTGAGCTGGTATAAGACAGCTTCATGTGCTTATGATGAGGGGATGTGGTTCACAGGTAGAGCCTTGGCCGACCTTCAGGCTGGCTCACATGCACAGTTGCTCTTTCCCTTTCGCCTTCCTCTTGGGTGTGGAGAACTAATTAATTGCTTTTGTTCCTAACTGTTTGGTAATGTTATATCCAACCTGTCAAATAGGGTTGCTGAGCTCTGGAGATCTCCCAGAATGACACCTGATCGCCAGATGACAGAGATCAGTTCTCCTGGAGAAAATGACTGCTTTGGAGGGTAGACTAAGGTTGCCAACCTCCAGGTACCAGCTGGAGATCTCCTGTTATTACAACTGATCTCCAGCCGATAGAGACCAGTTCACCTGGAGAAAATGGCCGCTTTGGCCATTGGACTCTATGGCATTGAAGTCCCTCCCCTCCCCAAACCATGCCCTCCTCCGGCTCCACCCCAAAAACCTCCCGCTGGTAGCAAAGAGGGACCTGGCAACCCTATGGTAGTCTCGATAGAATTAAATCCTGCTGAGGTCCATCCCTCCCTCAAACCCTGCCTTCTGCAGGGTCCACCCCCCCCCCCCCAAAATCTGCAGGAATTTTGCAACCCCGAGTTGGCAACCCTACTGGAAAACTATGATTTGCACTTGTCCAGCAATCTGAGATGATTAAGTGGGAATAAATCCCTGTTTGGAATCCTGGTTTGCAGGGTAAGCTGAGCTCATAACTTTTGCCAGGATGGCTGTAAAGTGAAAGTAACTTTTGCCATGAGTGATTGGAGTGGGGCTCGCATGAGTGAGCCTCATTCACCCTGTTTTGTGGTGATGTCTGAACCTTTATTTTTCTTTCCTTTTGCGTGTGCTAATTTTACACAAGCAAGGGATTTCTGAATATACACGCGCAATCTATCAGAACTGTAATGTTGTGGCCTTGGGAGAGCTATATCATGAGGAAACTGTAAAGTTACAAGTCAGTACTGCCGCCCACCCCTGAAGAAAGAATTCTGTATACTGGACATACTAATTATTGGGAGGAAAGTATTTCAGCAATGTTTTCAGGTAATTCTTTAAACTGCACAGATATTATTTTTCATATCCTGTGCATACACAGCTAAGCCCTGCTAATGCTGAGGCAGGGAAAAGTTATGACTAATACATTTCAGAAATCTTCAGCATTTTTCTTATAATAGGTTTTCTGAACTACTAACCTTATGGTTTGTAAGACTGATATCTTGGGCCTTTTCATGGCTGAAATGCGACTGCCTTGTGTCCCATTGGAATGTTAGAAGTCTCCTGTTTCCATTGTGGTAAAGCTCCTGTTTCAAGCTCTGCAGGTTTGCAAGATAGAGATCTTAAATTTGTCACTGGAGTGGGTCCATCCTTGGCACTAAGCCAATTGTAAAGACAAGTTCTGCCTTGTGTGATATCGATTTGGACAAGGGGTGGGATAATTTCATTGCCATCGCATTTAAAACATACTGTGTTTCGTACTGTTCAGAATGATTAAGGAGTTCCACTAATAAGTCTCCCGCTCCTTTCATCGTTGCTCATCCAAACCCAAAAGGTTGGGAACTGATAACGTTGCGGCCAAGGGCAATAGTTGCCCTGATTCTCTGTGAACTTTCTATCAGGGCTGAACAAGAACCATGATTTACACAACACATGGTGGTGGTGGCTGACAAATTGATTATTTTATTGGATATCCATATTGAGCCCATGATGACTGTCGGCATTCGAATAATGTCAGATGATTGCTCGTGTTTTCAAGGCTGCACTGTGTAATCCATATAATGGTTTGTATGAATTGGCATTTGCATGACTCTTTCTGAAGTCTGGTATAGATGTAACACTCCCAGTAAATGATGGCTTGTAAACTGGAAGCCAGGCTCAGGAATGTGTGTTCTCCTTCCCTCGCTAACGCAAATTTGCCTCTTCTTTTCCTATGTTCCTGAACATTTAGTGTTAGATGTGCATCACTGCTAGTTATGGTTGACTTTTAACCAGAATTTAAAAATGGTTTGCAAACACGCTTAAAATTAACCCTGGTTACTATTAATCATAGCATTGGTGCATGTAATCATGCTAAACCATGATGCGGACAAACAAGGGAAGAGGCGGGATGGACATGGACTGCATATTTGACGAACTGGCCCCAATATACGAACCATGGTTTGCAGGAAGTCAGCACTATATCGGCACTGAACCTGGGTGGTCAATAAGGTAAAATGTTAAACAGTACTGAAGTTCAGCCTGGGGCAATTCATCTTGTGAGCAATGTCCATCACAAACTGCCATGAATGGTTTGATGAGGGTGCAGATGGATCTGCCATGCTGTTGTTCAACCTTGCTCTTACTTTATTTAAGAAGGTTGTATGGTAGCACGATCAATGTGCTGTATCAGTGGCATAACAAATAGTTGTATTTTTATTTTTTTGTAAATGGTGAGGGAATGAACTATGTAACACACTTTACCTGTTGTTTACGATTAGTGAAACATGATGCCCAACAAATGATTAGTCCCACATTTAACATACAGGGTAATTTTCAAAGGTGGGGTATTGGGGTTCTTGACATAATATGAAATACATATTCCTACACTGTCTTAAAATACGTATCTGGCCAGATTTTTTTTTTAAAGAAACGTATGAAGACATGTTTAGATTTATAAGATCCATACTATAGCTTTCTGTCTTTTACTACATACTTTAATGGACAAAACTACGCTATTATGCATATGATTGTGTGTTTGGAGAGATTAGGTATGAGTGGCCTAAGTGAGAAGATTGAAAGCATTCCCATCAATTTGTAACAATTTCTATTTCTGTGTGTTCAGGTGCAATTTAAAAAAGCTGGGGGAGGAATAGAAAGAGAAGGAATTAAAATGCAACAATGGGAGCGGTAACTCTCTTTATGTGTTTTCACAGTTATGTTTAGATATTTTGATTAAAATTTGCAGCCAGGAATAATGAACATTTGAACACTTAACAGTGTTACATCAAGCAGATGCACTCCATGACTGACGTGTAGCGCTTACTGTATAATTGTTATGCTTCTCCTTAGGCTCCTCAAACTTTACGTTTTCTTTAGCAGTGCAATATTAATAACCAGATGTGATCTTCTTCCTGCCCAAAGGTCACGCTGGCTGGCCAGGTCAGCCTGTTTGTCTGTGTGCATGAACTGTGAAGTCTATTCAGAATGACAGGTATAGGAAAGGGAGGGGGCGGCGGGTGTTAACCTCAGGACCACCAAAAGGGACTTTTTCGTACTGGGAACAAAGACCAGCAGGAGCTTCTGCCTTTTTCAGCACTCCTGGGACCTTTACCAAGTATACAAAAGAGGATGTGCAGCTGAAACTGCTCTTCAGAACAAATAAATAATTGAAACCGTACATTCATCAGTTTTAAGTTCTCAGCTGATCAAAATCATCCGTTATGTAATGAATCTACCAGGTATTCTTTGAATATTTGTTTTGCTTTGTAATTTAGTTGTTAAATAGCTAAAGTGGAATTTGTTGTCTCTTCTATAAATTTAACCAAAAATGGAATGGAGACACTGGCTGAGAGTTAGTTACCTAGGATGCCCCCATCCAATTATGGGCATGTAAGTTTTAAAAAAGAAAAATCATTTTACTGAGTATATATTTTTCCTGTTATAGTGTATGTAAGACATCATTTGCATAACCTTTTTTTTTTTTTTTTGCTTACGTGGCAAAAGCCAAAAGAAGCAGCTATTTGTTTCTTAATTGATTTTTCTATGGTAGTTGTTCATTGAATAGATAAGTTGTGCCTGTGATATTTGATTACAGAGCAAGGCACCCATTTAACCTTCTGTTCTTCCCTGGCCGGGATTTCAAATACAATGCAACGTACCTCCCTTAGGCTCAGTAGGATTAGAATGGTAACAGTAATCCCTGATGCTATGAAACAGAACTGATAGAACTTCAATTTACTTGTTTAGGATTACGCTCATGAATTTCTCCTCATCTAGATGCATTAACCCTTTGGAAACCTATGTGGGACACATGATGAGTAAAAAAAGAAAAATGAACTAAGGCCCCTAATGAGTTTTAAGGACAACGTTCTTATTTTACTGACTCAAATGTAAAATTCATGTTGAGTTGTAAATGGATTTTACAAATCCTTATAGCTTTGTTCCTCTTACTCCTCGTATTAAAAATCTTCATAGTTCAATAATAGCTTTAAGTAGCTAGTTTTCATTTATGCATTGACTTTTCAAAATGAATTTTAATGAAATTTAGAGTTTACAGAAGGTGCTAGATTTGTAACTTAGATATTCTTCCCACAGGGTGTGGCAAACACAATGTCTACAGTTCCTTACAGCCTCAGAATTATGTCTCTAATATGTTCTGAGGCTACTTTCTTCACTACATAAATGGCATTTACTTCTCTTAGGCATATAATGTTGGTGGTCCCTGGGGAAATTATTCACTAGTGGGCCCCATTACTTACCCTTGCTTCCGGGATTGTCTTTCTTCTAAGACTTCGCCACTACCTACCATCCACTAATATCTGGACATGCTCATGCCAAAGGTTGACTGGGAGCACCAGTTCATTTCTTAACATTAGTCAAGTACCTGTTATCTGATTGTAATTTACATTTTATTTGGTGATCTATGTGCAAACCAAGCTGAATTAGACAAGGGTATACATTCCTATATCAGGGGAAAGATTAATAGTCTTTGAAAAGTCTTTGAGACATTCACTTCTATAACGGTTTTGATAAAAGTTTCTCTCTCTCTCTCTCTCTCTCTCTCTCTCTCTCTCTCTCTCTCTCTCTCTCTCTCTCTCTCTCTCTCTCTCTCTCTCTCTCTCTCTCTCTCTCTCTCTCTCTCTCTCTCTCTCTCTCTCTCTCTCTCCATAAACAATATAAACTGTGTTTATAAAACAATGTATCTGTTGCCGCTGCTGTTAGTTGTGCGTAACTGTTTAATGAAAGCATGGCAATAATTTTCACTTCAGGAAGGTAAAGGTAAACACAGTTAAAGACCAATACAGGGGATAGGAAAGCTCTTTACTCCCCAATTATATCAATCAATCATTGGCTGCAATAGAGGGAGAATGTAGAAGACCAACATTCCTTATTACTGAGTACTGGACAACCCAAGTACTTTTCCATTCTTCTGTCCAACTTTGTAGGCTACAAAAAGATGGGTTGAATCCAAACATGTTTTTCACCAGCACAAGACGGTGGAGCGGTTTTCATCAGTTCTTTCCATCCATTACAGATTCCTCTTTCTACCCATGCTGTTCATGAGGCCCCATGTCCCCCAGTGGGTGTCGGCGGGTAGGGGGGATTGATAAAATCTCTGCCCTATCCACTAAGAGTAGTGATCTTTGAGTTCAACCCAAAATCTTTTTAAGATTGGGCCACTATGTTGGAAAGTTAAAATGTAGGTAATATCTAGATTTTTAAAAAAGTGTGTGTAAAGCCAACATCTTTTGTGACCGCCCTTAGGCATACAGTCTTCTCAGTACATGCCTTGGTGCTGTGGAATGCTCTTCCTCAAAATTATTGCTTTCCGCTTTTGGAAACTGCACACGAAATGTTTGATTACTGACTGCTGCTTTCGGATGGAGGGTTGCTAGTATTTGTTTTGCTTTAAGCAGAGGAGCCCTCGTCATAGACATTCAGACTTCATTTTATTAGCTAAATATACAGTTTTTAGTATGAAACTCCTTGTTTTATATAACTGCCACTTTAGAACCAGTTTAGAACAGCTGCATCATATAGTAGATTCATTCCATGTGCAGTTGTCAAAGCAGGTATCTCTTACATGAATTTATAGAATCTTCATTTCAGTTTAAAGTAACATAAACATCTAGGTCTCATGTTTTGGCGGGGGGGCTGTCAAGTCACTGCTAACTTAATGGCAATCTTGTGGGGTTTTCAGGGCAAGAGATGTTCAGAGGTGCTTTGCCATTGCCTACATCTGTGTCGCAACCCTAGACTTTCTTGGTAGTCTGCCATTCAAATACTAACCAGGGCTGACCCTGCTTAGCTTTTGAGATCTGATGAGATTGGGCTAGCCTAGGCTATCTGTTGCAGAGAGAAATGAAAGTGATTTCAAACATGTCTAATGTTGTCTTTAATGGCAAATTCTGTCTCTTTTTACCTGCTCCCTCTCATATATATATTTATTATTGCGGTCCTTAGATCAAACATAAGTGAGCACAAAATTTTATAGCATAAGATTTTGCTGTTCTCTGCTACCTAAGACCATTTCATGGATAGCTCCTGCTTCTCTTCTGTGATGTCTGCTTGAGGTAAATTAGGTTTTCAGGCTATCCAATAAATCCTTTGTTCTGTTATTCTTGACGTGTGGGTTTTGTTTGTTAGTTTTTACTGTCAACAAATTAAACTTTCATAAACTAAAGCAAAAACAAAACAAAAAAGTAGCTGCTTTGGTTGTGGTTCATCACAAGCTCACTTTTATTTCTTTTGTGGAAGAAAGCATAGAAGCGATGGGTAACTCTAAGGACATGCAAATAACTTATCAGACGGCTAATAACATCCTATCCAATAGGATAGATTTCTTACTGCCGGTGAGTTATTTCGGGGAAAAAGGGGTGTGTTTTTTTGTTTTGTTTTTGAAATACCTGACCTGAATAGCACAGGCTAGCCTGATCTCGTCAGATCTCAGGGGCTTAAGCAAGATCCACCCTGACAAGTATTTGGATTGGAGACCTCCAAGGAATACTAGGGTTGTGACGCAAAGGCAGGCAATGGCAAACCACCTCTGAATGTTTCTTGCCTTGAAAACCCCATCAAGGGTTGCCATAAGTCAGATGTGACATGATGGCAAAAAATATATATCTGTGCAGTGGATTTAAGGAAATAGTAATGTTGATACTATGTACAGAATTTTTTAAAAGTGGCAGATAAGAGGAATGATGATTTTGAGCAACCCTGGAATCAATCCTTGTGTTGGCTGCTAGACAGGTGAGGCTGGCAGCAGTCGAAAGGTTATTCTTGGCTGCAATGCAAGCACTCCAGTGTTTTGGCTGTTGCACTCCCCCATTTCTTGCCCAGTTATGTTCCTAACACAGCATAAGAGGAAGCAAGCAGTGCACAGATTCTGACAGAGCTAGAATACCTGAACACATGACTCCCTTGTATTGAATCAGACCATTGGTCTATCAAGGCCAGGATGGTCTATTTTGAGTAACAGTAGTTCTTCAGGAGCTCACGTGGAAGTCTTTCACACATGATCCACATAGTCAAAAGCTGTTTTGTAATTTATGAAAGACTAGCTGATTTTCTTCTGAAATTCATATGCTCCAGTAACCAGCATAATTTAGCAATATGATCTCTACCTCCTTTTCCTTTTCTGAATCCAGCATGACCATCTAGCATTTCTCTTTTCATATATAGTATACAACATCTTTGTTTGTTGTAAGATTTTGAGTGTCACTTTGCTTTCATGAGAAATTAATGCAATGGTCCAATAGTTGCTGCAGTCTTTGACATCTCCTTTTTGGAGTTGGAATATAGATTGAGTGTTTCTGGTCTGTGGGCCATTGTTTTGTTTTCCATATATGTGGGCATATTCTTTTTAAGAATTTTATGGACTCAGTTTCTGTAACTTGAAATTGATCTATTGATATCCTATTTGCTCCTGGTGATTTGTTTCTCCCAATTGCTTAAGAGCAGCTTTCACTTTCTAAAATTGCAGGTTCTTCTTCAAAAAATTCTTCTTAGAAGGAATCTGTCATCCTTTCATCTGTGCTGTTTAGTTCCTCAGTGTATTGTTCCTGTCTTTTCTTTATTTTTTTCCTGTTCAGTGAAAGCTTTGTTTGGTTGCCTGAAATGTGTTCGCAATGGACAAATTATTGTCTTCATAGAATTCTATGAGTCAATCTCCTGCTTCATTTCCTACTCGTAGCCCAAATTTTCTGGCAATATATTATTCTGCTCCCCCTCTCTACTTTGCATTCCAGTCACCCATGATTATCAGTATGTCTTGTTTACGTGTATGATCAGTTTCTTCCTGGACACTTGCATAAAAGCTTTCAATTTCTTCCTCTTCAGCATCTGTAGGGGCATAAACGTGAATGATAGTTATACTGATAGATTTCCATGAAGACCAGTTGATATAATCCTGTCAGACTTTGCATGATACCCCTGATTGCTTGTGCTACATCTCACCTCATTATTTGAGCAATTCCATTTCTTCTGTTTGTCATTTCCAGAGTAAAAACACTTTGTAATTTTCCACTTTAGTTCACTCACTTCTAGGACTGCAGTGTTTATATGTTTCATTTCTTGTTTTACGATTTTGAATTTACCTTGATTTATACTTCTCATATTCCATGTTCCTATTATATGTCTGAAAGCTTTGGACTTTCTTTTTGCATCCATTCTCATTAGCCATTTAACCTGGGGGTCCTGTTTTCCAGCAAAGCTTAAAGGATCCTAATTTAAGGGAGAAAAAACAGTTTCGTTCCCTTTAGGTTTTCCCCCCTCCCCCCAAAAGAAGCTTCCTTAGGAAACAGATGGTGGCCTTTTGTCTCTGAAGAATATGTAATATTGGCCTTTTATGCATGGATTGGATCTCCCGTGTTGGACCTGGGTTCATTGCACATTAATGTAACCCGATTTGGGGGAAACTGTATGCATTGGCTTGAATGATCAGGGACGAAACTGTGTGCTAATCGACCCATGAATACAGGAAAGCAGTCTCCCAAGCTCAAATCAAGTCCCACCCCTTTAAATGCTGCTCTGCAATTGGCTTACTTCGCAGTGCTCCCCGTGAGAAAAGATTTCCTTCCCCCCAAACCCCATTTGCCGCATAAAAAAGCATTTTAAGAACAAAACAAAAACAAAAAAACAGAGCAATCTGAAAGGGTGGTGAATCCAAGCCTCGTTTTTAAAAAGCCTTTATTTTGCTTAGAAAGAGCTCCGAGGTAGCTCGAAGCAGGAAGCACTTGAATGCCCGCCTCTTTACACGCTGCTTTGTGATTGGCTATGAGAGAAGCTTGCATCATAATAAAAATATTGTGCTAAATGAAATTTACAGATTTTTTTTCGTTTTGAGGCTGAAACTGTGTGTTCAGTGAAATTATGGAATGCTAGGAGTAACCATTCTATATTTGTCATAGATCTTCCATCTATACTGTAATTATTTGAAAATAATTCCAGATTGTCTATATGCCATTGTCCATCAATTTCTCCCCCAAAACTACTAGCCCATTTCTTTATTCCCATTGCTTTCAGAAATGAACAAAGATACATGGCTGAGTAAAAGAAATAGGAGTGCTCAAGAAATTATACAAAGAGAATGTCACATACTGAAAGACTAAGAATGTTCATAGCATAGGGTCAACAGGGAAAGTAGTAAAAGCATAAGAATGAATGTAAATGGCAGGAAGAAATAAAGGGGCAGGGTTCAGCAAAAAGGATGAAAAGGAGCAGAGTAAAGTGGTCGGAAGACGAAATAGAGGACAAGGCAGAAGCAAAGACGTACTGAGCTTCCAGAATGAAGTCAAAATATGTGAACCAAATATACAAATAGGTTAGAAGCCAATAGATCTCCCAAAAGGCCACGACGCTGGCTTGTAGGAAAATACTGGGTCTGCTGCTAATGCACAACATTGTTTTGAGCTGGAGATGATATTTTAGATCTGTTTCCTGCATGCTCTTTGGTTTTGCAAGTTTCTGTAGCACATCAAGCTGTATCTGGGGAAAAGCTGAAAAGAAGTCCTAGCACTGCATCCTTCAAATACCTGAAGTGGTTGTGAAGCGATTCATACATTTTTCCTTTTATTTTTAAACAAATGAAGGGATAAGTGCTCATTGACAGTACTGCACATATCTCCTTAAAGCAGGGTTCCCCAACGCTGCACTCATGGGCACCATGGTGCCCGTCAGTACTATCCTTGGCACTCGGCAGTCTTTTCAGAAAGTGGGCAGAGCCACTGTAAGGCAGGACTTGTTATGGGCTACCCTTTTTCAAATGAAAGGGTTTTCCACTGGAGGATCAGGAGGACTGGTAAGCAGCTGGGTTTTCCTTAGGCAGAGTGTGATTTCATTCCTCCTTCAGAATTTCCTTCTTCCTAGGAGGTGTGAGGAGGAAGTTATTTGGTTTGGCTCCACCTCCTGAGGCAGCCATTTTTGGTTTGGCTCTGCCTCTGGCGGCAGCCACTTTGGGGTGGTGCTCACTACCCTCTCTCAAAATCTCAGAGTAGCTTGCATGCTTAAATAAGTTGGGGACCCTGACCTAAAGAAAATGAAACAGAGTGGAGCTACCAGTCTTTTTTCAACAGTGCCTTGCAATTCTAGTGAAACTGACTAGGCAGAAAGTGCATGTTTCTTCTGACATATCAACAGAAACTGGGAGCTGGTTTCTTCAGACATTATATCCACATAAACTGGGAGCCTGTTAACCATCCATCTGGGGAGCTTGTGGCTCCCACAAGGTACCTGATGTACATGGTCACTGTTTCATATGAACTGGCCAACATGAGTTTTCCATGTGCTTCCATGCACATAAACTAGAATTCTAATTTCAAATGTACATGTTTCCAGTTCACATAAAACAGTGACAGTGCATCCCAGGGACCATGTACTCCTGTCGGGCACAGTTTAATGGTCATCCAGTTTGTGTAGATGTAACATTTGAAGTGGTCTAGTTATCATTATTCTGTTGACTTCTAGGAGAATAAGGAGAAGGGTCTCAGTTGAGTTGCAGAGTGTATGATTTCAGTGTAGAACAGTGGTTCCCAAAGTGGGCAGTTCCACCCCCTGGGGGGGCGATGGGATTACCTAGGGGGGCAGTAAGAGGCACGAGGGCAGTAGGGGGCGCTAGAGGTGGGTCCTTTCAACTGTGTTGTTCACTAATTTACAATAGATCAAGCTATGGCACCATGCTGGCCAATTTGGTGGAAACTATCAGAATTTTTTCCAGACTTTGAAGAGCTGGTACCACTAAATCAAGTTCATCAGTTTTGTTGAATAAATTTCAGCTAAGAAGTTTTAATTTGATTTTGAATAGATGTGCAATTAATTGTTTCTGTTTTTAAATTTTATTGTTATTATCTTCTTTAGTGAGTCATGCTTTTTATAGGATAGGGTAGGGGGCACTGGGGTTGAGTTTGTGGAACCAAGGGGGCGGTGGCCTGAAAAAATTGGGAATCACTGGTGTAGAAGGCCCAAAGTTAAATCCTGTACGTCTGAAATTAAAGGGATCTGAAGTAGCAAGGATGGCAGTGATGACTCTTGGGGAATTCAAAATCCACTGTCAGTCAGAATTGATAGTACCACGCTATACAGATCAGTGGTCTGACTGATTAACACTGTACACACAATATATGTAGGAACAAGGTAATGCATGCAGAAGGTAGGATTGAGTGTATGGGCCCTGATTACAAATGAGCATGCTGGTCATTTGCCCATATATGTCTTTTTACCCAGACATTCATACTGGATACGTGAGAGTGTCATTCAGGCAAGCTCACATAGAAGAAGAAGAGTTGGTTTTTATATGCCGACTTTCTCTGGCACTTAAGGGAGAATCAAACCGGCTTACAATCACCTTCCCTTCCCCTCCCCACAACAGACACCCTGTGAGGTAGGTGGGGCTGAGAGAGCTCTTAATAGAACTGTGACTAGCCCAAGGTCACCCAGATGGCTTCGTGTGTAGGAGTGGGGAAACCAACCCAGTTCACCAGATTAGCGCCTGCCGCTCATGTGGAGGAGTGGGGAATCAAACCCCGTTCTCCAGATCAGACTCCACCGCTCCAAACCACTACACCACGCTGGCAAAGAAAGGTCAGCTTGGTCATGTGTGGAATGCAGGACCAGCATGGTTGACTTGTCTTTACATATGTCTTGTGTACAGGGTATCCTCATCTTTTAGGCATGGAGTAGAGGTCACTGGGGTGTGGGGGGATGTAGTTGTGAATTTCCTGCATTGTGCAGGGGGTTGGACTTGATGACCCTGGTGGTCCCTTCCAACTCTGTGATTCTATATGCCCATATAACTAAGAAAAGTAGCTAGAATTAGGCAAAGGATTAGCTCCACACACAGAAAGAGTATAGAAAAGCTCTCTGACCCCCTTCCGTTAAGGTTTGTGTTACTATTAAACTACCAACCTTTGATTTAGACCTGAGCCACAGTAGCATCCAGGGTAGAATCAAGCCTGTTGTTCTTTAGAAATTATCATCTTATAAACAACAAATTCCACATGCTGTCTTTTTAGATAACTGTGATTTAGTGCAGAGCTTCATAGTCATCGAAACATTTTATGTCGATACACTCCAAGTGAAATGGAGATTATTCCCAAATGCAAGTTTAGTAAATTAGTGCACAATGATACCGTCAGAAATTGTTTGGACCCTAGATAGTGATTGTCCAAACATTAACTTAAGCCAAAAACAGAAAACAGGCATTGGATTAATTCAAATGCAATGCAGAATCATGGTTTATGTGAAGCATTGTTAGTTTGTGAAACCATTTATGCCTTACCAATTCCTGGTTTCAGCACCATTGCTTTTTTCTGTGTCTCCTCACTAGGGACCTGGTGAGTTTTCCCTCCTGTTCTATTGCACCCAAGGCAGGGCAAAGCATCACATGAATGCACAAGGTTGCCCTATGCCAAATCAGATCATTGATCTATCAAGAGCAGCATTGTCTGCTCTGATTGGCAGTGACTCTCAACGGGTTCAGGTAGTCTTTCACGTCACCTGTTACCTGACCCTTGCAGATGTTGAACTTTCGGCATGCAAAACAGATGCTCTACTAATAAGCTACAAGTTCATCAGTAACTTCCTTAGCGTTGATAAAGGCAACAGCAGGGAAGGTGCATTTGGGAATCTTTGGTTGCTGTAATGGCTCTGACAAAGGAAGCTACCAGGCATTCACATTAACCCTTTCCTAATTAAATTCCTACTGCCAATTTCAGTGCACCACTCGCACATAACATCAACCAAACAACTTCCCCAAAGCATTCACTCTCTGCTGCCTGCCCTGCAAGGTGCTTGTAGCAGATACCTCCTGTATGTCCCCCCCCTGCATTTTTATTTGTGTGCCCCACAAGGTTGTTTTCACCACAAACACAGCCCACCAACCACATACCTAGTGTTCCTGCACAAAGTCACAAAGTCCTTGCAAGAACCTGCCTACCCTTCATCTGTTTCCGCTTACTCAATAAATGCACAGGTGAATTGCATTAAATAAGCTTCATTGAACAGAGAAAGCAAATAATAAACAGGAAGAGCAGTGAATGTTAACCCACACATTTGGTGCTCAAAGTTACATGGAAATTATTTCTAAGGCAATCTCTACTCTTTGAATCTTTCAGGTGAAAGCTGTTTGGGTATGGTCCAAGTGACACAAACAGCATGTTACTCTAATTTTCGCATTGGGATATGCTCAACACTGCTTTGGGAGAGCTGGGGGGGAGGGAGGGGGAAAGAAATAGAGAAAAAGAACCAGCCACTTAATATTAGGTGCAACCACAGCATTTTCATCCACATTCCATGTTCACCCTCCATTTAATTGTGAGTTGAAGGGGTACATGTGGTAGGCCTCCTTTTTATACTCTTGTTTTTCTTTGGAAATCCAGAGTGTCAGTTGTAACAAGTGGTGATTGTCCTTCACAGGGAAAACACCTTGCCTGGGGTGCCTGGGGAGAAGACCCTACCTACAAGGGAGAAGGTAGCATTAGCTACCTTCAGGTTGTCTTTCGCATCACCTGTGTCCTGACCCTTTTAAACTAGAGATGCTAAACTGTTGGCATGCAAAAGAGATGCTCTACTAATAAGCCACTAGTGCATCAGAAACTTCCTTGGTGTTGATAAGGCAACAGCAGGGAAGGTGATTTGGGAATCCCTTCATGAATACTGCCATCCAGTCTCAGGGAACTGTCCTCCCCATACACAACTATATTAGCTTAACAAAAAGACACGGCGTTCAGCAGATAATAGCTAGCTATACCTATGCTTGGATCCTGTGTATGTCTTTGGTTAGAAGCAGGCATTGTCCTTGGCCACCTTAACGTCCCTCCCTTCATACATGTCTGCCCCAGAGCAAGTGACCTCATGGTTAGGAACAGGACCAACCATTCTACCAGAATTTCTTTCCATTTAGGGCAGCCTCTTCATCATCAAGCAAAATATCCCTGAACCAAGGCATCTTGAGTTTGGCAGCAGTGCCTTAGTTAGATAAATGATGGTATGTTGTGGAAAATAAAATCTCAAACAATTTCATTTCAACGTACTCCTCCCCTTTTTTTAAGTCAGTAGTAATTCTTGTGGAATAAAACATTTTAAACATCAACCCATTACAACAACATAGAGGCAAACTTTTAACTGCCAAGGCATATAATGGCCAATAACATTTAATGTCCAATTAAACTAACAATGTTTTCTCTGTTTCAGACCCACTATTAGGAACGTCTGCTGGCCAGGGAGTATTTGCTATTGTGAGTCTGGTTGGAGGGCTGTTATGTTTTAATCCTAGTAGCCCTAAGTTTGTACCTTGGGCTTGGCACACTTGTACTTCCATGCTGCTTTTCTAGATGGAACCACTGAAGGCTGCACTGGGGTAGTTGTTCCTGCATTTCAGGATGCACATGCAATGGAGTAGAGGGAACCTGAATGAGTGGGGGCTGTTGCATGAAGCATGTGGGGGAACACACAGGGGATTTTATTTTATTTTACTTCATTTATACCTAGCTTTTCTCCCCAATGGGGACTCAAAGCAAGTTACTGGCTGTCAGGGGTTGCATGGCTGACCTCTCAAATGCAACATTAGCAGTATGCTCCAACTGTGCTTTTTGAGCAGCCATAGCAAAGTCAAGGGTGGGATCTGAATTACACATAGTGGCACGGGTGGCTATAGTGAAGTCTTCCATGGATTGCACTTTTGTTTATAAATGTCCTCCACGTTCTGCTGTGATAGAGTTATCTAACTCCTCAGCTGGCACATTTCACTACCCATAGGTGGTGTATCTGAGGTGTAACTGGTTGACATTGTTCCCTATTGCATAGCTGTGAACTAGACTGAGAATTAATAAGCACTCTCTGTGGATTGCCCTGTGCAGCCCTTCTGCCATTCTTAACCTCAGTGGAGTTTTGTGTAATGCATGTCAAGTGCAACTGGCTGAACTTACACTCTGGTATTACCCACTTCACCTCCAGGGCATTCTGTGCAGGAAGAGAAAGTATCATGAGGAAAGTCCCGAGATGGATGCTTGTTTTGCCAACATCCTTTTCCCCCAAGAATGAAGCTATATTTCCGGTTTTTAGGGGGTGGAGGATTTTTCCGACCCTGATCATCCTTGGGAAGATGGTGCCCTGTGGCAAATATAATGCTTGTGCGGGATTATGCAAGGTGAGAGTAGGAGACTGAAATGATTTATTGAACTCACCTTAACTACGGGTTGCCTGGCTCACTGGTGGAGCACTGTGTCTGTCCTGTTCATGTCAATATTTGCATGGCTTTATTATTCAGTAATCCTGAAAGGATAGAGTATCTACTAACGTAGAATGCTGAAAGTCCAGGTGAGGGTCTTCAAAGATGCAAGAAGTGTACTCCCAAGATCCAGATCAGACCTGGTCACTTTCTTCAGCTGATCCTGTTCCTGACCCTCTTATTGAAAAATCTTCAATAACAGAATGAGGAGCCATAACAGAATGTCCTCCAGAACAGGAGGATATCAAATGCTTCTGGGGCATGATCCAGCCAGTGTCAAGCAGACTGATATAAATTCCTGTTTATTTCTGAAATGAATTGAACTTTGTTCGATTGTGATCACGGTCTATACTGTGGATTCCTGCACATATCTGAGGAATTCAGAGAGTGAAATATTTTGCTGAAACATGTTCTGTGCATTAGCAAGTGATTGTTTTCACTCTTAAGAATGTTTGGGAATGTGGATGCTAAATGGTGGAATACTAATAGTGCAGTCCTAAGCAGTTGCATCCTTCCAAACCCAATGAAGTAAATGGTCTTAGAAGGATGTAACTCTGTTTAGGGATTCAACTGTAAATCTAACATACTGATATTTAAAATTGTTTTAGGTTTAAAATATAGGGAGTTTGTTTGTGTGGTTCTGCAGACTTTGGTGACTGTTTAGGTACATGTCCAGATCAGTCTTCCATTCCCCTGTATGGTTACCATGAAAGTTAATCTTGTAAAAGTTACACAGTAACGGGAGCCTGAAATACCCGGCAGGAAAGACTAACCTAATATGAGACATGTGCTAATGAGGCTTTTTAGAAATGTACCGTACCGATGATGATGTAGTCAGCTAACCATTTAAAAAACTTTTCATTTCAAGTTTGCTATCCTGCCATCTGTTTTGTGTGCGTATACTCCATTGTGTTCAATGGAACTAATTTGTGAGTAGGTGGGTACAGGATTACAGATGCAAGTTTTATCATTTGTAATTTTTCTCAGATCTTGTGCATGCCTTCCTGAAATGAACAATCCCCTATTTGGTTGAGACCAAATGTGCTATCCGAAATGTAACTATTAATAAAGTGCATGAGAAGTCACATATTCATGTTGATCTCCAAATATAAATACACACACACAATCCTTTAGGGCATGGTTATTCCAGCCTCCATACCTAAAATAGCCATGTGCCTTATTATAAATATTGGCCTTTAGTGTTCTGAACATATGTAAAAATGTTCTCTTTATAAAACTGTTTTGTAAACAATCGGCATATTTTCTTTCTAAAATATTGTGAATGCTTGTAACAAGCCAATCTGCTATTTTTAGTATTACATGGACCCTGTATGGGTAAAACTCCCAGAAAAGGCAGATGGTTAATTTTCTCTAGTAATTATAATTTGTTTTCATTAAATGTAGTTGCATTCTTTGTTTAGCTGAAGTTTGTATGCTATTCAGCCAGCCCGGCATAACTGTGTTTGTAGTACAGCTAGATATGAATCCAGTAGCACCTGATAGACCAACAAGATTTTCAGTCTAGAAGCTTTCAAGAGTCAGTGCTCCCATCATCAGTAGTGTATGTTAGCACTTGAAAGAGATTTGATTAATAACACAGTACAATTTTATCAGAATGAAAATTATTAATAATTCTCACTGTTTTCATTAGTCCATAACTACCATGATTAAAGCAGGGATTTGGGCTCGAAAACTATGTCTGTCCTAAATAAAGTTTTTTTTAAAAATAGAGAATATTTTATTTGAAGATTTGAGAAGAAATATTGCTCACATGGTTTGTGATGCATATAAAGCAAAACAATCAGATATAGTTGTGTTCTTTGTGTGGAGAACCATCAATGTACATTATGCTTGATTAATTTTATATTAATGCATTAATTTTATAATATTAATATCAATATGCACAGTGCTTTATAGCCCATTCCCAAAGGGGGGGCTGGAGCTTTTTAGGAGCTGGTGTGACCCTGCGCTGGCTTAGGTGCCACTTTCTCATGGAATAAAGTAGCACCTATGCCAGCGCAGGTGTGAACACGCTGGTATCCGGGAGCCATGGAGGTTCCCTGGCCCCCACCACCAGCTCAGCCACTCCAGGAACTAAATCTTGGAAGAGAACGCCCGCACCGGCATGGGGGAGGCATTCCTGGGGCATTCTCGGGGGTGGAGCTTGCGCAAGTCAACCTCCTAACCCTTCTTGCCCCGGGATCACCCCCTTGCACAGTGGCATTGCTACGACACTTTTTGTGTGTGTCATAGCCTCACTGTTCTCAATGGGGCATCTTTTCCTTTTTGTTTTTTAAATACCTTTTTTAACCTCCGTGGCAGCCAGAAAGCCTCTGAGGAGGTGGTGTGGTTGCGCTGCTCCTGGTCACCACGGAAATACCCCCCCCCCCAGTAATGGGTTGTTTAAGGAGATGGGTCCCTGCCCTTAGAAGATCACAATCTAAAATGTGATGAAAGGGGGAGACATTTTTTTTAAAGGAAGAGGTGACAGGCGTGAATAAATGATCTTAGTTCATCTTAATTACTCAACTTTGTTTCAGATGGAGATGAGGACTGGGGGATTGTACCAAAATCTTTACAGAACAGGTTTACAGGATAGCTTACGTGAAAAAAGTGTCAAGTCCTGATGCCAAGTTTACAACCTACATTTCAACACCGGGGAAGACAACAAAGAGAGGCATAGGGAGGAAAATGCAGAAAAGCAAGGATATAAGGAATACATGTGAGCAAGCACAGTTGAAAGTGCTTCCACTTCTTTTAAATATAAAAATACTCTGTGCTGCTTAAAATGTACTTATATGGTGCATCTATTTACAAGGGATCCTATAAACTGGGGGCTTTCAACTTATGTGTCTCAAACAGCAATTTCCTTGTGTCACATGGCGAGCTGTTTTCAAAACAGAGGCAAGTTTTGGCAGAAGGCTTGGGAGGCTCACAGGAATATAGTTAAATACCCCGTTGGATGTTATTGCTTTATAGATTCTGGGAAGAGATTTCTTTTCCTTCCAAGCCCCAAAATCAGTACTCCTAGTTTAAATCAGAAGACAGTTATTCAGTAATAAAACTGAATTCTTCTGGGTTAAAAAAAAAGTAGTTGCACCACACATATGCAAGTGTTTCTTTTACATAGCTCTAACTTCTCTATTTACAAGTGTTTCTGCACAGTTATTTGTCTATTGATTATTATTTTTGCAACACATGTAAGGAAATGGCCAGAAGACAAGAGAGTTTGGAACGGGTGAACAGTTGCATGTAACATGTAAATAGTCAGATCTAACCTGCCCACAGCATGTTTATCGGATATGCCTCATAATCACCACTGGAGATTAAATAATGCTTTTCCTTACAACATCAGAAGGACTTTAGATAAGAATTTAAAATATACATAAGAGTGTAAAAATATAGTCGGACATAAATGGAAGACAAACTATGAATTGTAGCTCTGGCATCTCTTCAAGATGGAACAGATGGAGAGATGTAAAAATACAGTGGGTTAGATTGAGGTAGATTACAGATGTCCATCAGGTTAAGGAGTTTGTTTATCTTGGTATTCTCTTATAATCTGAGATGGAATTTTAATAAAAAATCTGTGTCTAATAAAATCAAACCTGGTGTTGGGGCAATTGTTAATTATTTTTATACCAATCCCTGGAGCTATTCGAGTTTTTAATCTAAAAATTATTTTTGGTGCTGCTATATGGATAACTGTTGTTAATGAATTTATAGATCGTCCTCTGCTTCAGTTTTTACGGGGGCTGCTAAATGCCCCTCGGTGCATTACTGGTGTTGTCCTTCGTCCTGAGTTTGGCCAAATGTCTCTTGAAGCGAGGGCTTGGTTGTTTGCCTTTAAGCTACAATTTGTTTGTTTTTTAGCACTGTGGGATATTTAGGGTTTTTTTTTAAACACAACTCATATAGATCCTTATGGCAAAAAAAATTTTTGATGACAAATTGTCATTAATGGGCATATCGTGGGATATGATAAGAGATCTTGGAAAATCAGAAGCTTTCTCTGAAATAAAAAGTGTTTTAAAGAGATTGACTGTGTTAGCATGGCGTTTCATGCTCATTGCATTTGCTAGTCTCAGTTCTTTGGAATTCCTCTCCCACGTTGCTTGCCTGCTTATACCTATTTCTTGACAACTTCTTTTTTCTTAAGAGGTTTTTTTCTCACTAGAGTAAATGCTAACCCTTCTATGGTTGTGCAAGGTAGTTACATGAAACTACCATATTCAGAAAGCACCTGCCCATGTTCTTCTGATTCTCTAGCACACATGCTCCTGGAGTGTCGTTTTTATGAGGATCTAAGATCCAAGTTACATTATTCCTCTTCTAACAGATTGGACTACTACCTCTGTGCCTGAGTTAATACCCTATTTATTAAGTGACAGTGATCCTAAGGTTACATTGGCAGTAGCAAAATTTATCTCAGTCCTTATATCCCTTAAACAGTAGATTTAGAATTATGCTGCTCAAGATTTATGAATCAAGCTTCTAAGGGAGATAGGAAAGGATTGAGGTAGGCAACATTTTGTGCTGATTGCCCTCCCCCCTCAGAAAAAAACAGCAGCTATCTGTAATGGTGCTAACAAACCAAAAAGAGAGGAGAGATGAGACTTGAATTGGCCAGTCACACTGGGGGCATTCCAGTCCCTATCATTGCTGCCAGCACCTTCAGATGCTTACCATAGACCAGGCTACCAGCTATAGGGGTCCTGAAGTTGATGAACCTACCATATTCGGAAAGGACATAACCCAACCCCATTGTCTTCTTCCACACCGCTGGCCCCGGTGGTGCTGTCCTCATCTCAGAGATTTTGCCTTGTTTGCTTGGGCAGGGAAATGGTGCTGTATGTTGGCCAAGATGTTTGGCCACACATATTGAGGGTTGCCTACCTTGAATGACAGTGAAGGATCATGTTCTGCATAAGGAAGGAGTCTTCCGTTTCTACATTATGTGTTCTACACCTTGTGCCAGAGTTTTGCATGAGAAGAGTGAAACCAGATCCAAAGATGCTGTTCTGCTTGTACAAACTCTTGCACGTGGAAGCGTGCAATCTGCTGTAAAGCTTCCCACATATGTTACACGAACACTTTATGAAAGCTTTTATATAAGAATCTATGGAACAGTGATAATAACTATTTTTCTTCTGCTTGTGGTTCTTCAGATCCAACCCACTGTGTGTGTCCGTCCATGGGTTGGATCCAGCAGAAGGACTGTGCAAGGATTGCTGATATTACTAGCCTTCCCCTTTTCCCAAGGACCATTTCTGACCCTGGCAGGGTTTATTCTTAGGATTGTGGGACCTGTATGGAGCAGTAGCCATGCGGGCTGGGAGGCTGGGGTTTTTAATTTCCAATCCACAAAATGTGACTATAGTTACTTATTTTACAGTGCAGTTGTGAGAACCAGAAAGGTAAGATTAGTTTAACACAGTATAGTAAAGCAAAATTATTTTTTATTATAATTTAGAGGCCTCTGGCTAATTATAGCCTCCTTTGCTCTGCATGTGATACAACACCCACTAAAGTTTCATAAGTTTAGCTCCATACCGCTTCTCTTTGAAAGACACATCTTTTATCACTTTTTTAATAGGGCTGACTTTTTTTATAATTAGTTGTATCCAAAAAAATCTGCTGAAACGAGTAAAGAAACTCTTGTGTTTTATAACATGTCTCTTGTTTCTGCAGAATATGAACGAGACAGTGTTTATTGTAGTGAGAAAAATTGTTGGCACAATTCTGTATAAGTGAAGAATCTCTGGATTGTCTCAAAGTGTTCGCTGCCCATTTGCAGACAAGCAAGCTTTTAGTGTGCAATTTAGGTCAACGGATGGAGGGGAGAAGATGTGTTTAGGCGACAGATTTTAAATCACCATAATATAAATATGCTTCCCTTTTCATTTGGAATTTGCTTTTTTTCCAAGGTAATTTAGTGCAGCAGACATGCACTTACGCTTGTCTTTGTAATTTTAGGGATTAGGATAGTAAGGATTAAATGCTGACCCTTAATCTTCAATATCAACTTTAAGAGCAAAATATAATATGCAAATGGAATACATTCATTTTGTGTTTATATATTTTAATCTCTGTAATTTCATTTTAAGAAGATGGAAACTCATCTTTGCCTTATTTATTTTGAATCCCGAAGCAAGATGCCATTAAAATCTTTATCCCCATATCTTAGGGGATAAATATTTATCCTTTGGGATTATATGTAAGCGCATGCACACGTACTCACATACACACACATAAAATTTTAAAAATGACTTTATGCTAACAACTCTCTTGCATTTAATTGAAAACAGGGTACGTCTTATTTTAAATGAATCCTTGACTTCAACACCAAATACTGAAAGTGGGGGGAGGAGGGGAGAGATCCAATTTTTATTATATCAGTGACTAGAATTTACATTAACAGAAATCAATTACTTACTGTAATCTTGATCCATTTTTGGTTAGTTCATTGTATTCTTCCTGTAAGTGTTGAACTTGCTTAAAGAACTGACCCTGAAGTCTCCAAGAAAGACCATTGTATAGAGTCATGTTTTGCAGCTAAGAACTAAAAGAATTGTCAGGTAACCCAAAGAAAAGTCACATGAAGCAATCCAATACAAAAAATATATCCAAACACTATTTACATAAAACAGCCCTGCATAAGTTTGCTACATTTGATGGTGGAGACCCCTTTCTTAGTGATGATTAGATTCTTTTCATGATTAGATTCAACTCTTATTCATGTTGCAGTTTATTTATATTGCACTGTAAAATCATTGGGAGCCAGTCAAAACCAAGACAGTTTTTTCCTTTACCTTTTTATGACTATCATTATATACTCTCTCCACATCTGCATATTAATTATGGACCCTAACTATAAATTAGAGCAGAATTAGTCTCTCCATATCTGCATGTTAATTATGGAAACTAACAGTGCCATACTAAGCAGAATTACACCCCACTAAGCCCATTTAAGTAAATGGCCTTAGAAGATAATAACACTGTTTAAGATGGTACTGTGTGTCAGATATAGTGAACTTACTGTTTGGCTAGGACTGCATCTTGACACTCATGTTCTACCTGCTATGTGGTACTATATAGCATTCCCATCAATTTATACTTTAAAAAGACTCGTATTATTACATTACTTAAAACACATCTACGAATAATTTTGCAAGTTTTCCTGGTTTATGGGCAAAGGGTACTGAAATTAATTGTATTAAAGCATCTAAATTTATTATGTCATATAAACTGGGGAGGGGTCATGGTTGAGTGGTAGAGCATCACCTTGCCATTCAGAAGGTCCCAGGTTCAGTCCCTGGCATCTCCAGTTAAAAAGGATTAGTTAGTATGTGATGTGAAAGATCTCTGTCTGAGACCTTGGAGAACAACTGCCAGTCTGAGTAGACATTAGTGACCTTGATGGACCAAGGGTCTGATTCAGTATAAGGCAGCTTCATATGTTCATACATTGATTGCAAGTCAGACAGCTGTGACTAGTATTTTGCTTCTTACGCTAGGTTGCAACAGGCCATCAGCATTTACAGATTGGTCCAGAGAAGCCAAAGTTCAGAATAAGTGTTCTGTGGAAATTAAAAGTGCAAGCCAGAGCACTTAAAGCAAGTTCTATCTTGTGCGAATTTTTGTAGAATCACAGTAAGAAGAGGAGGAGGAGGAGTTGGTTTTTATATGCCGACTGGTTTTCATATGCCGACTTTCTCTACCTTTTAAAGAGAATCAAACCGACTTACAATCTCCTTCCCTTCCTCGCCCCAAAACAGACACCTTGTGAAGTAGGTTGGGCAGAGAGAGTTCAGAGAGAACTGTGACTAGCCCATGGTCACCCAGCTGGCTTCATGTGTAGGAGTGGGGAAACCAACCCAGTTCACCAGATAAGAGTCCGCCGCTCATGTGTAGGAGCAGGGAATCAAACCCAGTTCTCCAAATTAGAGTCCACTGCTCCTAACCACTACATCACACCGGCTCTCTGAATTGAACTGAACAAGTACAAACAATTTTTTTTCTTTCCTGACTGCAGAGCCTATACTGTTTACTTTCTACATGTTTTGTAATCCTCCTTGAGTCCTCTTGAAGAAAGGGTAACTAACAGTAAAATAAGAAGTAAATGCAAACATGAATCGGTGGAAGTGTACTGAATTCATTATGTTTGAATGACTAAATAGCCTGTCCAGAAGTGAGTTCAGGGGGAAAGATAACATTTTGCTTGTTGCAGCAAAAGCCAGGTGTGCAGAATTCTGACTGACTGTGACTATGACATCACAAGGCCACTTCCACCAACCCATTGCACAAACTACAAACACACAACCAGAGAAAACAATTAACACTTATTTGCCCAGAACAGTTACAGGAAACCCACCAGAAGAATCTTGAATCAGCACCCTCATGGATCATCATTCCACTCCTGAAACAGGGACTGCCAGAGCAAGCCACCCCTTACAGGTAAGCTGAAGTGGGGGTTACCAGGGTGGGGAAAACATTACCTCAAAGTCAGAATCTGCACTCTCTCCATGTTGCCCAACCCTCCATAACAGATGTGAGTGTGGCAGAGACTCCAGCACCCATGACCTCAGAGTATCTCCAGTCCACTCCCTGCAGCATATGTACAACCATGTACAACCATGTACTGGCTAAACAGTCCTCTCTCACTCAACAGGCAATAGCAGTGTCCTCCATACAAACAGCCAAGTGTAAGGATACACTGTGCAGAAAGGGCACTCTTGCTGGCCACAACTAAATACAAATATTCACCTTGAGCAGATGGATACAGCAGGGATCACAGCTACCCCATTAGAGAAAAAGAACACCACTCTAGCTATTGCCACTTTTGACTACACTTGACTACTTTTGACTTGCAGGATCAAACCAGGATACACAGAGCAGAAGAAACAAAGGGAAGACAGAGTTCTACTGCAGCTTTCTACACCTTGGTGACTTCGTTATCTCCTCCGACATGTGAAGCTCTAAATAGGTACTGGTGCAACTGCTGGTGAGAGAATGGAGAGCTTGACTGAGGTATGTGGAATGGAAGAATGCCTAGGTGATAGCATTCTTCTTTACTTATCAGGTGTTAATGAGGACCCAGGCATTTGACCTACCTACTACAAGTGATACTCCTTATTCTTCATTGCCCCCATGTTTCTTTTGTGTCTCCACAGGCAACCAGAGGCAAGGATTTTCCCCATCCACTTCATGGCATACAGATAAATAGCAGGGCCCACAACAGCAGTGGTGAACAGTGGGAGAAAAATCAGCTTTCTCCATGGGATTTCCTCATTTTTATTCAAGCAAGTTTCCTGTTACTTTCCAAAATATATGCTAGACGGTACTACTCTACCAAGGCAAGGACATGAAATGACAATGAAAGCTGTACCTCTTGTTGCTCTGTCATGCAGTTTTCTTGGCCATGAGGCCCTGCAGGAACACAATGCATTGCAGCCCCATTCATCTGTGATGCTCTCCAGCCACTGCTGATGCTGTTCAATAAAAGCTGTGACCAATTCAACTGTGTTTCTCTGTTCATGATGATTGGCAAATAGGGGGCTGTGCATGCAGAATGCCTTGGGTTCATCTCTGGCACTTCTGTTTGAAAGGCCTCAGGTAGCAGGTGCTGAGAAAGTGCTTCCCCCGCTGGGACCCAGGAGAGCCAGTCAAACTAGACAGTGCTGAACAAGATAGACCAATGGTCTTACTCAGTATAAGACAGCTACATATATTCAAGTTTGTGTCTCTTCCCATCTTCTTTCTTTGCAACCTGTAGCTAGGGATCAAGCCTGGAAGCTTTTCTTTGCTATGTTTACCATGTTCCACAGAGCTGTGGCTTCACATGTGCCTTTTTTTTTTGAGCAAAAAAGAAGTGGGGACATGTTATGGTTGTCCCTTGAAACATTATACATACCCATATCATGGGTCTTTCTTTTGTATGATTCTGTGGTGGCCAGAATGTTGCTTTATGGAGCTTGGGGTGGGGATAAGTTCTGGTACTCCTGGCTTGTTTTTTTTTGGGGTGGGGGGGGCTGAATGTATCGTTGAAGGCAGTTGTACCTTACAGAGGCCACATCGTCTTACCTCTGGAACCTGAACCTCCGCTGAGCTACTAGGCTGCTCACAACTTTATCTGCTGTGAGCATTCTGTTATAGCTTTCCTTCTTCTTGTGTAGCCTTCAGTCCTCTCCCTGGCATAATATTAGTTTCCCTCACAGACAAAGACAGAGTCAGTCTTGTGAACAATACTGTGAAATATGCATGGAGACTCTGTTCCAAGCAAGGCTGAAACTGGTGTCCTGGGTTTCATTTGGGTTCTCCAGGCAGGCCTCCTATCTGCAACTCCATGGAGGCTTTTGCAGAAGGAGACACTGTAGTGTAGCCACTTTGCAGTGTGGCTGTGGAAATGTCGCATGTACTGGGTTGATGATGTCATGGGTACTACCGTATATACCCGTGTATAAGCCGACCCGCGTATAAGCCGAGGTGCCTAATTTCTCCCCAAAAATGGGGAAAAATTAGGCACCCGCGTATAAGCCGAGGGTCGGCTTATAACCCCTCCCCCCCCGCGCAGACTTACCTTCTGGGCTCCTGATGGCAAAAGCGGCGGATCCAGCGGGGGTGGCCTTCCTGCAGCTGCAGGAGGCCCCCCCAGGCCGCTCCTGGCGGCGGGAAGTGGTGCGGCCCGGCGGGGGCGGCGGAGCAGCCTCCCCGCGGCCGCAGGGGGCCTCTGAAGGCCTCTCCCGGCCGGGAGAAGCCGGCGGGGGCGGCGGAGCACCCTCCCCGCGGCCGCAGGGGGCCTCTGAAGGCCTCTCCCGGCCGGGAGAAGCCGGCGGGGGGGGCGGAGCGCCCTCCCCGCGTCCGCAGGGGGCCTCTGAAGGCCTCTCCCGGCTGGGAGAAGCCGGCGGGGGCGGCGGAGCGCCCTCCCCGCGGCTGCAGGGGGCCTCTGAAGGCCTCTCCCGGCCGGGAGAAGCCGGCGGGGGCGGCGGAGCGCCCTCCCCGCGGCCGCAGGGGGTCTCTGAAGGCCTCTCCCGGCCGGGAGAAGCCGGCGGGGGTGGCGGAGCGCCCTCCCCGTGGCCGCAGAGGGCCTTTAGAGGCCTCCCCGCGGCCGCAGAGGGCCTTTAGAGGCCGCTCCCGGCAGAGAAAAAATGGCGGCGGTAAGTTCCCCCCTCCCTCCTCCCTCCCCCCTCCCTCCCCCCTCTACAGTATTGATCCGCGTATAAGCCGAGGCCGGCTTTTTCAGCCCTTTTTTTGGGCTGAAAAACTCGGCTTATACGCGAGTATATACGGTATGAGCCATTGCCATGCATTTACTGATGACTTCCATGTATGCACAATGGGTGGTAACGTTGGTATGTTATGTCCTGATTGGTACTTGGCAGCAGAATTGCTGGAAATTTTGAGTTGTATGTTGGCTTTTGTTTCATCAGATGCTGATGTGTTGTTACCTGTGTGCTGGTTGAATATAGATTTATAGCTAAATTATAACTAAATTATGCTTGTATTCACCCTGGTATACCAGCTACCCAGATACCATGACCAGCATATCACTCTGTAAACATCACGATAATTGGTGAATATTGGGGTATTTCTGAACCTCTCCAGAATGCTTATTTGTGAATATATTGAAATACAGCTATTTGTTACTTGTTCCCCTCTACCCATAAACACACACATAGAGTGTGATGCCATTAAATACTGGTAAGCATGCTTAAGAGAGGGAAGGCGGCATGGTATAACCCGATCTTGTCAGATCTCGGAAGCTAAGCAGGGTCAGTACTTGGAAGGGAGACCACCAAAGCACTTCACACACACACACAAGCATGTTTAAAAGAACAATCACTATGACCTTTGTTCAGTAGTAAGACCTTGACTATGCATCCATACAGTGAAAACTCCTATAATTTATTTCTTTTACAAAGGTAATGCATAAATGAGTTTCTGTAGATGGGGGGAAATATTTATTGCATAGGATGGAAGAAAGTATAGAATGGAAGGAGACATACCTTTCTCCTATGAATCCTTGACAGAGTGCCAAGTGCTGCATTGCCAAAGGTATAGCATTTCATTTATTTCTTTAAGCTCAATAGCGGTTAGTGGTAACATGTGTTTGTAGGGTGTCAGTTCAGAAGGAATTTTTTTATCTGGCATGGATCCAAGCAAGGCTGGTATATGTTTAAAATGCTCTAAAATAAATCAACCTCTTTTTTTGGTTCTCTCTCTCTCTCTCTCTCTCTCACACACACACACACACACGCACACACACACAACACCAACATTCAAATCAATCAGCAATTTGTCATAATATAGATTATTGTAAAGTTTTTTTAAAAAATCTTAATAAAGACTGAGTAGAAGGGAATCCTTTGTATTACAAACTTACCACGATACCAACAATAGTATTATTGTATCTTGATACTTCATACTATTTTGTGGATTTTGACATATTTTGTTAGTGTTATCATTGTCACATAATGTCAGATTGTAACAATGTTTGCAGTAAAAGGGAAAAAATGATATAGGAGCTCTTTGAATCTTTTCTCTGAGGCAGATTTGTGGCACTGAGAACTTGCTTCTGTGATCAAATTATATTTTTACTAGTCTTATTCTATTGTGTAGTGCTGTGTAATCTGCAGTGGAAAGTTTTGATGGCGGGCATCTAGGGAGGAGGGATGTGGTTCTCACTGGACACACAGCCATTTTTCTCCCTCCTTTATTATGAAAATTTTGCATGTTCCTTCCTGATCCCCCTTACCTATTATAGCACAACTTTGAGGTGAGTGGGCATTGTAGATTTTTGTTATTTATTTTTACTTCCTTGGACTTAAAAGATGTCTAGGCTAGGGGCCTAGGGCTGAAGAAGGAAGCATTAAGAATACATTCTGGAAACGCATAGACACTTTCCCACAAGGTTGCCAATCTCCAGGTGAGGCCTGCAGATCTTGAGTTAAAACTGATCTCCAGAGTAAAGAGATCAATTATCCTGGGGCCGGGGGAGCATGGCTGCTCCAGAGGGTGGAATCTAAGCATTATATTCTGCTGAGGTCCCTCCCCAAACCCCACACTCCCCAGGTTCTACCTCCAAATCTCCAGGAATTTCTCCAAACAGATATGGCAACTGTACTTTCCCAGCATCCCTGATCATTCCTGATCAAGGAATAATAAGTGGGCAAAAAAGTTCTTGCCATTCTCATTTCCTAAAAAAACTCCAACGATAATAAATATATAAAGGGCACTTCCTTTCTTAAAATAAATCAATAAAACCTTTAAACATTTCTTAAAATGGCTCAGATCATCTAGAACTGGTTCTGAACTAAAAAATTTAAATTATCTATCATAACATCAACAAAATAACCCCTTCTCTATCCAGCCATAAACTTGCTGTAATTTTAAGATGGGGGTGAGAGTAAAAGTTGTGTTAGAATTTGAATATTGTTATTGAAATAAACCAAGAATTTTTGAATCACAGGAGTCTTGAACTGTATCATATGGTACTTTATCCTTAAACAACCATTAATAGGATTGCCTTTGAACCAGCCATGCTGAAGATTCAGGTATTTCGCAAAACTAGGAAAAGTGAACCATAGCCTGTGCTGAAGGATGATTCAGGCTGTTTAAAGAAGTCACATTTGAATATTTTCTAATCCCTCCCCAATTCTCCAAGCAGTGTTCTGACAGTCTGGTTGTCTTGTAGTCCCCCCCCCCCCCTCTTTCCACTTACTGATAATTGCACTTCTATGAGGGGGAAATAAATGTCATGATTGTGTGACTATTTACAGGACTAACTATTAAGAGAAATAAATTATTTTATCACAAAACCAATTTCTGTTTTAAGGACGTAGCTAGTAACTGTGGGAGCCCATGTGAAGAAAGCTTATATTTTCACGCACTGATCACAGGCAATGTTCTGTTCAAACCTAGTCACCAAACCTCTGTGATTAGTAGGAGAAATATTTAAAACACGGATTTAATAAAATTATGTCCTTCTGGCCTTTTGAGCATGAGTTTCTCTATGTGAGTTGAAAACTCCCCCTGAAATTAATGTCAAGTAATAGTTTATTGGACCAAATACTCAACACAGCATACTGTTGAGATTTCACAACACAACCCGACCCATGTTTTTAATTGAGTAAATTTCCAGTGATTATAGAAAGGCAGCTCAGTCTCTGAACTTTTAATGTCAAGTTAGTGCAGAGGTTTGAAAATTTTGGTCATGCATCTTTTACATAAGGTAACATCTTGAAAATACAGCCAGTTGGCAAGTATTTAATTGTTATACTTCTGGTTTTACTTATCCTCCCTTTTTTCAGACACCTGAGCTTTAGAATTATTGTGTATTTTTTATAATGACACAAGCCATATAAAGCTTCCAAGTCTCACTTTTTGTCTGGAAAACTGATAATGGCAGTTCATATTTTTTATCAGACTGATAATGTGTTATTAATTAATATTTTTTAAAAGTAGTAGTCCTACCAGATTCCTGTGTTTTGTCCCAGGTCTGAAATTTTATGAGAACCAGACTGTACATTCCTCTCTTGTTAGACAGTATTATTTTCAGAGATGTTAACCTGTTAGTGATTAACCAAGATTGGTGTCTTAAATGCTTGCGGTATTGGAAAGCCTTCCCTGGGGACTTTTACAATCCAAGGAGAATTTCCACATTTGCACTTAGATAAGATACTCTAACCCCAACCCCCTTTTTTAAAAAAAAATATTAAGGATCACACTAGAAAATGGAAGTTTTGCCTGAAAAAAGACAGTAGATTTTCTTTGCATCAAAAGATTATTCACATGAAGTCAAATGGACAAAATTCAGAAGTAGTCCATCAAAGTATTCTTGCTTCTCATCATAGTATTTCTTGGATTTGTGCCTCTGTAAGCTAAGCTTATAAAAATGTAGTAACAAAAGTTTCTGTTCTTTTTTATAACTAAAACAGATGCAACTAAGCTAGTCAACATATCTCACAAATGAAGTGAATTATGGCTATTTCCTGTTTTCCCTTCCTCTTAATTATTAAAAAAAATGCTACAACTGGATTTGATAGAATTTATGGTTGGAGGATAATGCATTAATGGAAAATATGGAGCTCCTTTCCCCTACGGCATTTGCCAAGTTGCCTTGAGGATTCCTAGGACATTGGTGAACAGACCTCAGGTTGGAGTTAGCAACTTCATTTTTATCTGGAATTCTAGTCTTCACCAGACAAAGCCATTTTTAAACACTGCAGTTGAGCTGCTCACAGAGTTTGAATCTTGTTGTTGTGGTGACTTTGTTTAATGCACACAATTATTTAAAAATAGTGTATAAAATATTGTATAAAATTACCTTCAGGCCATGTTTATCAGGTCAGGTGTATATAAAACATAAATGAATTTCATATTTAGACCTGGGTCCCATCTCCAAGATATCTCATTATGTATATGCAAATATTCCAAATTCCGAAATAATCCAAAATCCAAAATACTTCTGGTCCCAAGCATTTTGGATAAGCGATACTGAACCTGTACTTTACTCCTGGAAGAGGGGAGAGGGGAAAAATATTTTTAGGTAATTTAACTAAGAGCCATAATAAATGTGTGTGTATGGAGGAGCTCCTCTTATTTGTACAGATACTCCTATTTATATGTCAAGAGCTTTTTTACCAAATTGCTGTAAGAATGCCAAACCTCCAGCTGCCACTTTCTGGCTGCCCCTCCCTCCAACTTAATGTTGTCCACCTGGCAAGATACCAAAGGTTGTTCCTTTTCAATGGTGGCTCCCACTTTGTGGAACAAACACCCATCCTTTGATGTCTTTAAGAGGCACTGTAAGGTAGTTTGATTTGCTAGGCTTTTAATGGAATTTGAGCCACAGGCATTTTCTAGGGAGAGGGTGTTAACAGGGCTTTATTTATTACACATGGTTTAATTTAGAATTGTAAGCTGCCTTGAGCCACAAGAGAAAGGTGGGGTATACATATTTTAATATGTCAAAACCCTTTTCCCCCCTGCATACGTTTCTTGACTTTGGAATGTTTCCCACCCCAATTCTAGCTTCAGGATTGCTCAAAGTAAAAGGTACATTCACAGAGAATAGTTAGGGATTGCCAGAATAAGAATTACCTTCCCTTTCTGGCTACCTGTGTATTTGTCAGCAGAAACACATCCACCTAGAGCATGACCTTATACTTATTTTATTTTGCTTTATTTACACTCCACCTTTCTTACTGAGACTTAAGGTGGATTACATAGTTTGAGTCAATGCAATCAGTAAAATGAGATGTCTAATAAGCAATATAATAGGACTAGGATTACAGGGATTTGAAGCAAACAAAAAGCATTTGACATGATAGGTTAAAAATACAGAAAATTGTGTTACATAAGTAGAAAACAATGTAGTGAGAACAGGATACATACATCAAACTGATAATATTTGTAGACAGTGGTATAGTCCATAGTCCAATTTCCTTTATAAAATTACTTTCCTGAACCATTCCATTGTAATATAGCCATGTTACCGTTATAAGCATGTCCTTCTGAACAATTCTGTATTACATAATTTGGGAGTCTTCCTAACTTACTCAGGCAGGTCCTTCTGCAAGGCGGGAGCCACAGGTAGGGTTGCCAGGTCCCTCTTTGCCACTGGCGGGAGGTTATGGCAGAGCATAACAGGTGGTCCTGCTGATATGAGAGACCAAAGCCATGAAGGGCTTTGTATGTGATAGCCAGTACCTTGATTTGAACCTGGTAACTGATGGGCAGCCAGTGCAATGACTGCAGAATAGGTGTAAAATGCATACTCTGACTAGTTCCTGATAATAACCAAGCTGTGGCATTCTGTATCAACTGGAGTCTCCAAGTTGCCTTCGAAGGCAGACCCACGTAGAGTGCATTACAATAGTCTAGTCTCCATGTTACTGTGGCATGAATCCAGGTGGCCAGGCCGGCTGGGTCAAGGTAGGGGAACATCTTTTGGGCTAAACAAAGTTGGAAGAAAGCATTCTTTGCTGCTACGTTAACTTGCTTCTCTGGCAGCAATGCTGGATCCAGTATAACCCCTAGGCTGCTAACTGAATTCACAAAGGTCAGTTGAACCTCATCGAATATAGGAAGCACAATGTCTTGCAAGACCTCCAGCTTCCCAACCCTTTCCTTTTCATTGTGCTTTACCATAAGAGCACTTGGGTGGGGTATTTCAGTAGCCTTCAGCTGAATAAAGGTGAAAACTGGAAGGGTACTTTTCATGACTATACAGGGAGCAATAGTATGTATTTTCATTGATTTGCACAGTGCCTAATGCTTCAGGCACTGAATATTTTGCTGAAATATAGCTGACAAATTTTCTACACGGTATGGGTAAATAGATTTACATAGTACTGCTTTCAACTTTTAGAAAATAAGTGTATGAAAATCAAAAGTGTAAACCAATAGTTAAATCTGTAGAGCATAGATTAATACCCAGTTTACCATTCACACAGGTTAGAAACATGATGGCATTAACAGCTAGAATCTAATTATGGTAATACGCTTAGAAAACTTTCATGTAGTAAGCTATTCCTTTAATACTGCCTGGAACACGTATCTGTACAGATGATCGCTTTACCTGTTAGACTGTTAGAAGTTATCTTGCAGGTATGATCACCCTTTTTCTTTTCTTGCTGTTTCTTAGCAGAAATGGAGTAGTGATCTATGCTTGCATGCTGCTTGAGGCCTGTTGACAAACCATTAAATAAAATGATCTATCCTTAGGCCCGACAGTTGGTTGGTTGCCAAACAGTAATCCCGTACGATTAACTATTAAAGATTTGAGCACTCCATTATTCCAAGAGATCTGACTGCAGCCACCTAGAAGAGCAGAGAGCAAAAGAGACCCCAATTGATCAAAACCGTCATTTGGATTTTGGTGGTGCTCGTGACACACCAGTTTAAATTTATGGCACTGATCAATCTATAGGTTCCAAACTAGCTTTTAAATTCTTGCTTTCAGCTTTAATTCTACAGAAGGAGGAGGGGAAGTAGACCACCATCACAAAACTCCCATTTGTGTAGAAATGGTGCATTTGTAAGCTCTGACTGCCTGTACTTCATGAACAAAAGTCCTGGTGATTGATTTTCATTTATGCTCACATTTCAGTGCCACGGCACATTATGTGGCAGCAAATGTATGTTTGCCAGCATGTATAGCTGGGCTGAGGTCGCAGCCTTCTTTCTGAGCTTGGGATTCTCTTTCAAATATTGCTTGTGGCTGCAACTCAGTCGTGATCACTCTCAGAAGAAACATTTTTTTGTAGCACATAATGATTGTAGAGGCGATTTTACAGTAATACAAAGGAGTTGGTTGGATTCTACCATCTTTCTCACCTACTTCCTGTCCTTATTCCAACTTCCATTCCACATGGATTTTGTCCATGCAGGTCCTTAGATCTCCAGCATAATGTTTCTGGTGGTAAAAGTGACTCATTGGATCCAACTCAATAATTACACTGCGTAACTAATTATTTTCTCTTTTATAAATCTTTATGAAATATATCCTATGATTCCCTGGTAATCAGCAATGAGATACAATATAGGGGGCTTCAAAAGGAAGATAAGCAAAATGATAGTTAAATTTGCAGTTTATACTAAATAGCAGCAAAACAAGAATTGTTTAAAAGTCCTGAGGAGTGTCCCGGTTAGTCTTCTGCCTTGTGGTACTTAAAGATTAATTAAATTATTGTTCCATGCAACAATTTTGATAGTGTCTAAGGTGCTACAAGACTTTTATTATGTTAGTGAAAGGTCTAATATACATAGGGGCATGTATGTATATATGTATATATATACCCCTATGTATATATAGGGGTAAGGAATAAGTTCAGGGATCAACACAATTTGATTCAGGCAAGCATAGTGGAGCGTAATATATCTGTTGGAACAATAATGGCATATCCAGTAAATTTGGCATGAGGAATAAATGCTTACACAGAGTGGCAGTGTAATCCTGAACAGAGTCACTCTCTTCTAAACCCAGTGACTTCAAAGGACTTAGAAGAGCGTCACACAGTCTATGGCATGGGGGGCAGCAAATTGTGTTTGAACTTACACTGTGCCACCAAAGGCCTCAAGATTGATTAAAAAATTCTATGTGAATTGTATATGGAAAGGGCTGGTAGTGGTACATTGTGACAATGTTGTCCTTTTACTTCCAGACTCCAATCAGGTGACAATATATTAGAAATCATTAATATCAACCCAAACAGCTAGAGAGTTATATAGTTGATTTGTTAAAATACAACTATTTGGCAGGTTCGGTTTTCATATTCGTTTGCCATCAGTAATACGGTAATCCAGCAGAGAACACAGACCAACTCTGGTCTCTATTTGCTTGAATCTAAAGTAATTAATTAATGTTATTTCTCTTTTAGCAAGAGTACTGTCATGAATCATTTTTTCTAAAATGCCACATCCTGGGGCAGGGAGTTCTACAGTTTAATACACAATTACACAGTGTAATAAATGTGAGTGCTCTCTAGAGCTGTTTGACTGCTTTAATGTGTACCAGTGGTATATATTACCACACTTTCTCACTTAACAAACTAAAAGAATTATCACAGTGGCCATTTCAGGCTTCAACTTTAGGGAAATAACAGATTGATACATGTGGCTCTTTGGTCTTTGAGTGTGGCTCTCTGAACTTGGTACGCTGTCTCTCCCCCCCCCCCCGCCGTGGAGAATGGCCGGGTCCCCCTTTCCCTTGCCCTCAATGGTTGGGAGGCTAAAGCCTCCCCTCCCCTCTAGCCGCATGATTGCTGGGTGGGCAGCTCGGCGGTTCCTGGCCCCCCCCGCCTATCAGCTGTTGGGTGGGGCGGGCTTCCTTTGGTAGACCTGGCCTCCGGCTGAGTCCCATTGAGAGGCCATGTCTACCCACTGGCTTTCTTGGCGGTAGACCTGGACTCCGAGGAGGGGAAAAAGTCCCCCTTCAGAGGCCAGGTCTACCAATTGGCTTCTAAGAGCCTCCGGAGGCCAGGTCTACTGCCAAGAAAGCCAATGGGTAGACCTGACCTCCCAATGGGACTCAGCTGGAGGCCAGGTCTACCAATAGGCTTTTATGGAGGTAGACCAGGCCTCCAGACGAGGACTCCGGATGATGAGGGGGAAATGGCAGGGACTTACAATTTAATTTTTATCAATAAATAAGATCACTATTAAGTATGATATCAAGTTTTATTCAGTGTACCTTTAGTTTAATTAAGACTTAAAACTTTAATTAAAGTTTATTAAGTTAATAAACAGTGTACCTACCTATATATAGTTTAAGTTTAAGAAATTTGGCTCTCAAAAGAAATCTCAATTGTTGTACTGTTGATATTTGGCTCTTTTGACTAATGAGTTTGCCGACCCCTGCTATATAGTATTACTCCAGTCTACGCCCATAGAAATAAATGGATAAAGACTGCGGTAACTCAGCATGGGACTTCACTGTTTGGCTTCCTTGACATCAGTGTAATTTTATGAGGATCTTGGTGCCTGAACTATGACTGAGAATGGTTGAGGCTACACAAAATGGACCATCTTTTAGAACAGTAGTCACTTATGGGCTTTCCACAAATTCCAGTTGATCGTGCATCTGGTGGGACTCAACAGTTGAGCTTATTTTTTCCTTTGAAAAAGCATCTATTCGTAGCAGTAGAATATACTTGAGAATAATTACTCAAGAGAAAAAAACATTGTACTTTTTGTACTTCTGTCACAGTATATTCTGTTACGAAGAATGACACAAACTTTTCACTTTTAGAACCCATTCCTGAGCTCTGAAGCTGAAAGAGCTCAGGAGGTGTGCAAGTGGCCGTGCCGGCATCTGGGCCGCTTGCGCCAGCACCTGGACCACTTGCACCACTGAGAGTAGCACGGCTGCTGGCGTTGGGGTGCTTACGCAGGCCTCCTTGTGCTGGTGCAGCAGCACGTCCCTGGGATGCTGGCTTGGCCTCCCGATGGCGTCCCGACAGCGCAAGTCCCCGCGCCAGCGTCCCGGGGGGGGGGCGTTCACGGGGTGTTCCAGCAGGCGGAGCTGCCAGTAGGCATATTCCTGACCCCTTTCAGGCTGGGAATGTTCTCTCCAGCAACAGCGTCCTGGTGCAGCCTCACTGTTCTCAGTATGCCCCATTTTTTACTTTTTAAATTTAAAAAGGTTTTTTAAAGCCTTTTGGAGGCCTGGGTACCTCTTTGGAGGCGCCGAGGCAGTCCCTCAGCCACACTGTCCCCAGCTGCCAAAAGGCTCAGGAATGGGCTGTAAATCTTTCAGCAGTCAATCAAAGCTTGCACCATTACATTTTCACCACTGAATGATGTGCCATACGTAACTTTATATTGGCAATAGTACCAGTGCCAACAGTGCCAATCTGGTCCCCAAGTAATGGATTTGTTAGGATACCCCTGCTGTTAGGAGTGGGGGGATTTATATTAATGTTAATTCCCCTTCTTTTGAGAAACATCTGGTTAAATATGCTGTTGCAAGGAGGACGCAACTTTGCTGTGTTAAAAGAATTAAACGCGTCACCAAGATAATGTTGGAGGTGAAGCAGCAAGACTTGCTGGCTTGATGGACATGCACATGGTAAAACTATTCAGCAAGAAGTAAAGATTCTACAGAATTTTAAACTATGTTTTAAACATTTAAAAGGTCATAAAATGGTGACAACATTGACTAGGGAAACACTGTGTCCTTTGCTGCTAATAGAATTAGTGTTCATCTGCTTGGCTTCTATGCAGTCCCACATTGGGGACTGCGCAGGCCAGCCACGGATAAGATTTGTCAGCTTCTAGCAAAAAAGTGAGAGTGCTCCCCCTCAGGGCCTGCAGCCTTCTTGCCCAAACGGTCACATGACCAAGGGGGAGGGAGCACTCTCCCCTCCAGTTCTCTTTCTGCCGCCACGGAGAGAGAACATGTCTTTAGCTTCTCTTCATTATGGAGTCTAAAAAGACTCCTCTCTTCGAAACTTGCCGCTCTTGCGGCACTAAAATGGCTAAAACTGATTGCCATAAAGACTGCCTTCTTTGTCTGGGGGAAGGTCATATTCCTTCCGCCTGTAAGAGCTGTGCTAAGCTCACTGTGAGGGCATTGAAGGCCCGGTCTGATCGTTTGAAGTCTCATCTTCACATGGAGTCCCTTCGTCTGAATCCAGGGGAAGATATTTCCAAACGGCTGGCTGGCCCTGAAGAACGGGCTTTGACTTCCACAGAGCCTGCAAAGAAACTTCCTCGTCGGGAGACTCAACAGGACACCGGAGGTACGTCTAAGCGAAACAAATCCTCCCTTCGGTCCTCTAAGAAAACATAATCCGTCATTAAACCGGTCACATTCATTGCCCCCGGTCGTTCTGGAGCACCAAAAGCCTCCATCGAAATCGCCTCGGTGCTGATCTCAGTCGAAATTGCCTCGGCACCGAACACCGGTGAAATCGCCTCAGCACCGATCCTTGTCAAGGTCTCCCCGACACCGATCGAACTCTCCTCGGCGCCTATCGTCGGTCATCGTTGATGTGTCCCTGCGCCAACCAACGCCTCTGATAGTTCTTGAGGACATGCCTCCTCATGATTCCCTGGCTAAACCCTCCGTTCAGAACGGGTCCTAGGATGATCATCAGTTCCACACTTAATTCCTTACACGACTGTATAAGGATGTGCCTTTGTCGATGGCGGACAAGCTTCCTTTGAGGGTCGATGTTGGCACCATTACACCGAACCCACCTGCCCCCGGTGGTGAAGCAGTCGGTGTTGCTGCAGAGGTCCAAGCCCATGGATCCGACGCCTGCCATCGATCTGGATCATGCAGCCTTGGGAGTCCACCTATCGATCGAGACTGCATTCCAGAACCAATTGTGGTGCCCAGACTCGATCAAACTCTCGGAGCCGATCACGCTCTCGGCGCCAATCCGAATCCCATCGCCTGTCCAACCATCGACGTCGGTCTAGATCCCACCGCCCGTCCAATCATCAACGCTGGTCGCAATCCCACCGCCTGTCCGATCACCCATCGCCTGTCCGATCACTGGCGCCAGTCAGGATCCCACCGCCGGTCCAATCAAGGAGGTCGCTCCACATCAAGGAGCCATTCCGTTTCTCGGTGCCGATAACGGCGCCGACATCCTCACTACTGATCAGATTCTCCAAGGTCCTCTTCCTCCTACGACTCAGGATCCAGACGTCGTAGAGGGACCCAGCATAGCCGATCGTCCTTGACATAGTTCCGCAGCCGTAGAAGTTGGTCGCCTTGCTGTCACCGGCATAGACACCGCAGCAACTCTCGTCATCACTCCTTGCATCAACTCCCTCATGTTGATTCTCAGCGTGAGAGGCTTCTCGGGACCATGCATTGCAGAGGCAAGAAACCCCTCAGGAGATTCCTCCTTCAGGCTCTCCTGCCATTGTCATGGACACGGTCCACTCTGAGTGCGATGCTACTGCTGCGCAGGACTCTGACTCTGAATCCCGCACCTCGCAACCCTCGCCTGGGGACATTGTGGGGGACACCAAAACAGTCTCCCCTCTGGGGGATGTTAAGCTGTATGCAAAGCAATTGATTCGTATGGCTAAGGTTCTGAATATAGATTACCGTCCTGATGATTCAGGACCTGTTGATACAATTATGAATACTTTACATTCCCCTGAAACAGGTCCTGTTGCCCTACCAATGATTAAAAGCATACTGGAGGTGGTAAATTCTAACTGGACCAAGCCAGCATCGGTTCCCTCTTCCTCTAAAAGAGTAGAAAACCTTTATAAGATCCGTCATAAGGGCGGTGAATTCCTGTACCAGCACCCTCCCCCCAATTCTATGGTGGTCGAAGCCCTACCAGGCAAATATAGATCGAGCTCGCACTCCTCGCCCCAAGACAGGGAGGGACGTAAACTGGATTCCTTGGCTAGGAAAGTTTACACCTCCGGCACAGTTGCTCTTCGCATTTCTAACTTTATGGCTGTGATGGCCAGATACCAATATGCCCTATGGGATAGAACCTCCCCACAGATTAGCATCCTCCCTGAAGATCAACTCTTGTCGGCCAAGGCTGTGCAGGGCGGAGGCATGACCCTAGGTAGACAGCAACTAACGGCTGCCCACCATGTTGCGGACACTTCGAGCAAAGCCATGGCTTCCTCAGTAGTTCTTTGGAGGCACGCATGACTCAGACAGTCCACCCTCCTATACGATACTCGGTCATGAATAGAGGACTTGCCCTTTGAGGGCACTTCGCTTTTTAGCGATCAAACCGATACATTCTTGATTGACTCAAAAAAAAAAAAAAAAACCCAATGCAAAGTCCCTGGGGATTGTTCCTACTCTTCCGGCCTATAAGCCCAGGTACTTTGGTAGGCAGAACCAAACATCCTGGCCCTACAGGTACCAAGGTGCCTTCCAACAGCAATCTCACTTCCGTCCTTCCTTCCAAAACAACCAACAGGATCGGAAGTTTATGGGCAGACCCAGACCCCGCAAGGGGCCCAGATCGTCGCCCAATCGCCCTCCTAAGCCTAAACAGGCATGACTAGATACACATGTTTGTTTCACAGACCGGTTGTCTGGGTATTATAATGTTTGGTGTTCCATCACAGAGGATATGTGGGTTCTTAGAATAATAAAGAATGGATACTTTATTGAGTTTGAAACCCTGCCTCCCTACCTCCTTCCGGCTTACAATACTCCACAGGCTCCCGCCCAACTCTTACAGGAGGTCCAAGAACTCTTGGAAAAAGGGGCTATTCGTGAAATCCCCTCTACTGATTGTGGTCACGGGTATTACTCCCGTTTCTTCCTGGTCAACAAAAAGGGGGGGGAAACGCCCTATTCTGGACCTGAGGGGAGTTAACGACTTCGTCAAAGTCCAGAGGTTTTGCATGCTATCACTTCCCAAGGTCCTGCCTCTCCTGGAGGAGCAGATGTGGTTCATTGTTTTGGATTTGTGTGACGCATACTTTCATATCGCTATCCATAATGAATGCCGACACTATCTCCATTTTGTCTGCAATGGAAAACATTATGAGTACACCGTTCTGCCCTTCAGTCTGGCCACAGCACCCCGTACCTTTACAAAATGCTTGTCTGCGGTGGTTGCGCACCTAGCCCTCCGGGGATGTGTCATCTTTCCATACTTAGATGACTGGCTGATAGTTGGTACCTCTGAACACTCCCTTGCTGGCCAAGTGCAGGTTGTACTCTCCGTCCTAGCAGACCTTGGTCTCGTGGTCCTTTAAAAAGTCGCACTTGACGCCCTCCAGAATCATAGATTTCATCAGTGCGCACCTAGATTCGGTCACTGCTAGAGCATATTTTCCTGTCCAGAGGATTCGCTCCATCCAGAAGCTGGTTAGCCTGTTTTCCAGAAAACGATGCCAAACGGCCCACAAAATTCAGAAACTGTTGGGCCCCATGGCCTCCACCACTGCGGTTGTGGCCTTTGCTCGTTTGCGGATGCGTCCCTTGCAAACCTGGTTTCTCAGAGCATTCCGGCTGAATGTTGACCCGCAATACAAGCGGCTGTCTAAACCCAGATCAGTTATTGCTTCTCTGGGATGGTGGTCCTTGGAGACTAACCTCTCAGCCGGTGTTCCCTTTCAATCACCTACCCCACAGGGTCATATGTTCACTGATGCCTCCCTATCAGGTTGGGGGCCCCACTGTATGACATTTAGGCCCCTGGTTTGTGGTCGGTCCAGGAGTCTACCTTGCACATTAACCTCCTTCAACTCTGCTATTAGGCTTGCTCTCTGTTCCTTTGCAGGAATCCTCGAGGGCAGGCATGTTCAGGTCGCAATGGACAGCTCCACCGCTCAACACTACATCAACAAACAGGGAGGCACAGGGTCCATTTTGCTTTGCAAAGAGGCCATCGCGGTCTGGGAGTGGGCCATCTCACACGGCACCACTGTCACTGCCATCCACATAGCAGGCACAAGCAATATGCTCGCGGACATGTTAACTCGTCATCCAAACGACATTCACGAGCTTGCTATAAGCACAGATTGCCTTCATCATCTTTTCCACACATGGGGCACACCACAAATAAATGTTTTTGCGACCCAGCACAACGCGTAATATCCGCGGTTCTGCTCCCGGGCAGGAGTGAGCCCGGGCTCCATGGGGGATGCATACCAAATGATATGGTCAGGCTACCTTTTTTTACATGTTCCCCCCATTCCCCTTACTGAGCAGAGTTCTGGCCAAGATCAGGACAGACAGGACAAGTTGCATCCTAGGAGCGCCATTTTGGCCCAGGAGGTCCTGGTTCGCAACACTGATGTCCATGGCTCAAGGGGAATACAGGTTTCTTCCCGAGATATCCCCTCACATATATCCCAAGGTCAAGCTGACAGCTTGGAGAATTCAAATGTGAATCCCTGGTCAGATAGGGTGGCTCAGGTACTTTTGCACTCCCTGACGCTCCCTGACGTTTACCTGACGCTCATATGATGCCAAGTGGGGAAGATTTTCCTTGTGGGCTGCTGACAAAGAATTGTTCCCAGTTACTTGTCCATTTTTGCCCAAGTAGGTTTCCTCTTTCCACCTTTCCCAAGATATTGTACTACCTGTATTTTTTCCAGATCCATCTTCCGATGCGGAAAGGTCTCTGTGTTCTTTAAATCTCCTTTTTTATCTACAAAGAACCACAGGTTTTAGGGTAGATGATAATCTTTTTAGTGGCCACCGTAAGGGTCACCAGGCTTCCCCGCAGACCCCGTCAAGGTGGATTACCTCAGCCATTAGACTTTCTTATGAGTGAGCACATGTGGATTGCCCAGACATGATCAAGGTGCACTCCACAAGAGCTTATGCTGCCTACCTCTGGGACATCTGTCGAGTGGCGACGTGGTCGACTCCTTCTACATTCATGAAGCACTATGCGGTCGACGTGGATTCATCTAGAGAGGTAGCAGTGGGATGTGCCGTCTTGCAGTCATTATTTTGGTGACTGTCCCACACCCGCCATCCTGGTAAGCGAGCTTGCTACTCTCCCAATGTGGGACTGCATAGAAGCCACGCAGATGAAAAACAGAGTTTCAGTTACTGTAACTGTTGTTCATCTGGTGGTCTTCTATGCGGGCACACATCCCTCCCTCCTTCCCCGTTGTGGGACTCTCTGCAATACATGTGGGGGGTTCCGTGGCGGCAGGTTGGAGAACTGGAGGGGAGAGTGCTCCCCCCCTTGGTCATGTGACCGTTTGGGTGGGAAGGCTGAATGCCCCGAGGGGAGGGGGAGCACTCTCACTTTCGATTTTGCTAGAAGCTGACAAATCTTATCCGTGGCTGGCCTGCGCAGTCCCCAGTGTGTACCTGCATAGAAGACCACCAGATGAACAACAGTTACAGTAAGTGAAACTCTGTTTTTCCTAATGGTGGGTGTATGTGTAAAGTGCTGTCAAAAAGTGTGGGGGGGCAGTCCTGGGAGCCTGCAAACACTGATTCCTGGTATTTCTGGTTAAGCCTGAATATTTCCAGGATTTTTCGGGACCCATTTTTTTTTGGTATCCTAAAAAAAAAACCCAGATATATTTGGGAGACCTGGATATATCTAGAAAATATAGATAAGGTATTTTCCGGATATATTTTCATTTTGGGAATATCCAAACACACTTCCCTAGTTCCTAATCCTTCACAACCATGACTGAGAATGGTTGAAGGTAGGGAAATGTATAACAAATATTTGCAGCCAAATTCTGCACACCACCTGCGTAGAAGCAGAGCCTTGAGGTAAGATGTACAGGTTGGCTATGACGAATCCAAAAGTGAAAGTATGTTTATTTCACATAATAATCCATCCTGTATGGTATATGTGTAGTAAACATACTTTCACTTTTTGATTTGTGTTAATAATCCATTTTGTATGGTATAACACTGCACTGTCCAAGGGTGTACCTGAAGACCCAGGTATTAGGGACCTCATAGTCCTTAGTACCAGGTTGTATCAAACAGATTTCCCCCCTAGTTTTCACTAAACTGTGACGTACAAATAGCAACATTAGCTTTTACTGTTCATACCTATTTTAAGTTACTGGAGTTTGGACATAGAGTATTATTATGGCATTGCTTGCAGGAGGTGACAAAATATTTATGCATTGGCCAGCTTCATTTATCTTGTGTATTATCCAAGCTTTGTAGACAGGTTTTTTTGTTTTTGCTTTTGCTTTTCCCCTTATCTCTGAAAAGAATCTTTGCAGAAACTTGGATTTCAAAACCTTACCTACATTGTGCAAATTTTTTAGAAGGCATTGATACTGTTGGGATGAAAGTTAACATTATGTGCTGCAGCAAGACTTTATGAAGAGAACCAAAATAGAGACATATCCTTTAAATTTTGCTTAGATAGCACCAGCTACTGCAGTACCTAACCATCTACCAATATACTAGGAAAGGGAATGTTAACATTAAAGCCCAGAGTGCCAGATGCTATATTATCAGTATTGTTGAAAATTCATACTTTTAAATTAAAGTATCCCTTCTTTAGTCCCCTCGAAAATATCTGTATGTGTCAGCAGAAAAAAATGTGCGTATCAGGAAAGAATTGGTTTGCTAATCTTCAGAATGGTTACCAATAAGATTAGATGCCGTTTCTAAAACAGTATTTGCTGTCTTTTAAATGAGTCTGCATTATTACCTCATAAATTCATCTGAGCAAAATACAAAATAAGGAACAAATGAAGATATGTGTGTGTGTGTGCATGCATTGATATATTTGTATATTTTAGAAATGTGCATTCATATAGTAACGAATTAAAACCCAACCCCCAAACCAGTACTTCAGACTGAAAAATCAACAGTCAGTAATGTTCAGAAACATTCATATCTGGCCATTATTTTGCCTCTGACTATCTGGAATGGAGTTCACGAAAGTCAGAGGAAAGAGAAGAGAGTGGACTCTTAATGTGTAACTGATAGCAGCATTTGCCAGGCAGAAGAGTTATGCAATGATCTTGGCACTGAAGAGGCACTGATAGGGCAGTCTTTCTAAAATAGTGTTTGCCTCAATTGCATTGCTTGTTCATGGTTCTGTGGGTTGGGCTTTGCTTTTGTCTAAGCCTATAGAGCTGCTTATATAAGTGGCTTATATAACTGCTAGACATAGGCAACATTTCTTCCCCATGCTGGCACAGAATGCTGGAGCCAGGCAAAGGCCCCAAATGCCCCTACCAATGCCAGGCAGCATCTGCAATGCAATCTTAATGCACATATGCACTGTAATTAGTCAGACTGGAAAGGGCCAACAGACATGAAATCTGCCAGTATCTTTAATGTTTCTTGAAAGCCACTAAATAGGGTTGCCAACCTCCAAGACTAGCTGGAGATCTCCTGGGACTGCAACTGATCTCCAGCCAATAGAGCTCAGTTCACCTGGAGAAAATGACCGCTTTGGAAAGTGGACTCTATGGCATTATACCCCATTGAAGTCCCTCCCCTCCCCAAACCCTGCCCTCCTCAGGCTCCGCCCCAAAAATCTCCAGGAATTTTCCCAACCCTGAGCTGGTAACCCTACCAGCAAAGGAGAGAGGAGCTGGGGGAGTAGGTTTAACTTTTTTCTTCCAGACCATTTTTTATCATTTTTTTAACGCCCCTCACCAGCACACTCCATATTTGTTTAAAATAGATAGCCCATCCCCTATTTTAGACATGGGTAGGTAGACTTATAGACAATGGCCCTCGTTATGTATTAGTTATGCTCACTACCTGTTTTCCTGGGTTACCAAATTCCTGTCTGTGCCCGCTCTGCAAGGAAAAATCACAATAGGCTATAAAACATGGGTGCTTTCTTTTACTGCCTAAAATGAGGCAGTGAGATTCCCTTGGGTTGGGGTAAATCCCTAAGAATTATATCCCAACTGAATAGAAAGGGGGGAAAGGTTGCAACCAAAAATGCATTTTCCATTGAAACCGATGGAAACAAATGATTTGCCTAAATTAAAAATATGCAATAATGATAATTTTTTAAAAGTGGTAAAACTAAAACAGGCCATTCATTGTTTTAAGGTATCATCACTCTTTTGGCAAGGTGAGAGCTTTGGCTGGATCAAACATACTGCTTTGCTGAAAGCAGAGCTGGTGTAAGGATCCTATTCTGCTGGAGTAATGTTCCTTCTACCTGTTCTACTGGAGGAAAGCTTCACTATCAGTAGGACTGAGATAGTGGATTCAGTTCTGTCTCTTGTATCATCTGGATCATCAGTAATAAGAAAGGGATTCCCTCCCCCTTGAATGTGTGGTTTGGGATGATTGCCAGTGCGTGGTGGTGTAGTGGTTAAGAGTGGTGTGGTGTGGTGTAGGTTAAGAGCCAGTGTGGTGTAGTGGTTAAGAGCGGTGGTTTGGAGCAATGGAATCTGATCTGGAGAACTGGGTTTGATTCCCCACTCCTCCACATGAGCAGCGGAGGCTAATCTGGTGAACTGGATTTGTTTTCCTGCTCCTACACATGAAGCCAGCTGGGTGACCTTGGGCAAGTCACACTCTCTCAGCCTCACCCACCTCACAGGATGTCTGTTGTGAGGAGGGGAAGGGAAGGTGATTGTAAGCAGGTTTGATTCTCCCTCAAGTAGTAGAGAAAGTCGGCATATAAAAACCAACTCTTCTTCTTAGATTAAGGTAAATCTGCATAGGATTGCACTTTCACAGAGCACCAGTCACATGCAATCCCATGAATGTTGTAGTATGACTGTTTATCAGCTGAGGATTTTTTTTAAAAAAATGTCTTACAATTGACATTGATTGAATTTCAGTGATATTCCTAAATCTGCTGTAAGTATTGATAGGTATTGTTTGCCAAGAATTCCTTACCCATTTTCCACACAACATAAATAGGTTTGTGTTGGGAAGCTGAACTGGCTGCAGTTTCCTAGCACATGTGGACTGTTTTTAATCCTGCCTCTGCCATTTTATATGAAATACCATGACTGGATGAAAAAAATTAAATCAGACCTCAAGGGAGGATCAACATATCTCATACTCGCCACAAAGCATTGTAAGCCTCATTGTCCCTGGGCAACCACTTGCTGAGTTGAGCAGCTCAAAATGGTTTGGTCTGCTCAATAAATCAGAAATTCAAGTACCGTATATACCCGTGTATAAGCCGACCCGCGTATAAGCCGAGGTGCCTAATTTCTCCCCCAAAATGGGGAAAAATTAGGCACCCGCGTATAAGCTGAGGGTCGGCTTATAACCCTTCCCCCCCCCCCGCAGGCTTACCTGGGCTCCCGGCGCAGGAGCAAGTGGCGCGGTCCTGGCGGCGGCGGCGGCACGACCGGGCGAGGGCCAGGGCAGCCTCCCTGGAGCTGCAGAAGGCCGCCCCAGGCCGCTCTCGGGCGCCAGAAGCGGCGGCGCGGCCGGGCGAGGGCCGGGGCCGCCGCCCCAGGCACCCCAGGCCGCTCTCAGCCGCCAGAGGGCCGGGGCCGCCGCCCCAGGCCACTCTCGGCCACCAGAAGCGGCGGCGCGGCCGGGCGAGGGCCGGGGCCGCCGCCCCAGGCTGCCCTCGGCCGCCAGAAGCGGCGGCGCGGCCGGGCAAGGGCCGGGGCCGCCACCCCAGGCCGTCCCAGGCCGCTCTTGGGCGCCAGAAGCGGCTGCGCGGCCGGGCGAGGAGGAAGAATGACGTTGTAAGCCACCTTGGAGCCTTGTTAGGGAGAATAAGCAGAATATAGATAAGTAAAATAAACATAAAGGTAAGATACTTCCTGAAGAGAAGTAATTCATGCTTTGATTTCCAGTTCTTCACCATATTGACTCCAGTTTAAATATACGTGGTTTTAGCTTTGTGGAAACAGACCACTTTAGTACATACAATGATTAAAGAGCTGAATCCATTCTTATCAGCTGGTGCATGTAATCTACAGGAGCTTCAGAATCCTTAAGCTGTTTACACTAGATCCATTGGGTATGGTTGTTGCAGACTGCATATTAGCCCTATGTTCTCCATGTAAGAATCTATTAGTTATCTTTCTATCTGTGCTGTTGAGTGCTCTGTAACTCATATTCCTGTAGAAACAGAAATTTGATCTCTGAATGCTATTAGATTACTTGTTTTCTATTACCTCTGGATGTACCGTAATAATAGGAGCCTGGTGGCGCAGAGTGGTAGGCTGCAGTACTGCAGTCCAAGCTGTGCTCACGACCTGAGTTCGATCCCGATGGAAGTCAGTTTCAGGTAGCTGGCCCCAGGTTGACTCAGCCTTCCATCCTTCTGAGTACCCAGCTTGCTGGAGGTAAAGCATAAATGACTTGGGAAGGCAATGGCAAACCACCCCGTAAACATAGTCTGCCTAGTAAATGTCATGATGCCGTCAGTAATGACCTGGGGCTTGCACAGGGACCCTTTACCTGTAATAACAGATTTATTGCTATTATTGATACACTTTTGGATATGCAAATGAATGGCTTTTTCGTGAGAAAATTAGTCCTCCAATGTTTGCACGTGCAGTGTCCACGCCCTGCACCTAGTGATGGGACGGTTTAAAATAGCACCAGTACCTATACAACTCTTTCTATGTGACTGGGAGTCCTGAAAAGGCAGATTTTCTGATCATTCAGAACGAGCCCTACAGAAATAATGATATACACATGTAAGTTCTATCCCAGCCTTCATCAAGAACATGTGAGCCCAAAATAGGGAGCATTTATATGATCCTACCCCCCTTCTATGTTTAGTGAATGTGTGAATAGCCATTCTGCTCACAACATAAAACTCCCATGATATTTTAGCAAGTTTAAAAGTTTAATTTAGTAATCCCCCTGTTTTCAGTTAGTGCTACTTAGTGTGCGTGCAGTTTACCTTCAAAGAGCATATTAATTACCATGTAAAATGATAGTCATAGGAAAACATGACTAGCTGCTTTAGCAATAAAAACATTTATTGCAAATAATTCTGGAAGTGAATTTGAATGATAATAGTCATTGAACAGGTACAGGGACTAATTGTAGTGAAGTTGTGAATTATAGAACTACAATTATAAGATCCTCCATGATTTCTCTAAAGCATGAGGTGGTATGTTTTGCTTTATACAGCACCCTAAATCTGAGGGAAATGTCTGGATATAAATTTTCCTGTAAGGTTCAGGGAAATAATTGGTAAAATGCTTAATCATTTCTGGCTTGGAAGTGAATAAAGACTGTGGGGCAGAAAGAAAATGTATGCTTTAAGAAACACAACAAGTCAGTGGAACTCTCTTTCAGAAAGAAACAAAGATAGTAGTAATTAATGACCCTGACTCTGTGCCAAAAAAGCTTTCTTCTGACAACTCCAACTTAATTAAAACTTAAGACATTTCAATGGCTTCAGAAAGCCCCTGATGGGGTGAACTCTTGCAAACTCGTGAGAAAATTTTGTAAATTAAAGAAAAAAGATGTGTGCTACCACTGGTACCATGACTCTAATCCCTGACAGTCAAAGAATCTATTTATCCAAAGCCTTTTCTTTTAACTGGCTCACACCTGCAGGCTTACTGGCACTTCCTCTGTACCAGAAAAGGCATTTTTTTTGTGTTTTATGGAAGATCAGATAATAGGAGTCCTGCTGTGCCTTTTGTTTTTGTGCATTGTTCATTAGCCTGTGAGTAGCAGGCACACTTGATATGCTTGGCTTACTTAGGGGTAGAGCATTGGCAGAAAGCTTTAGGAGACATAATATTAGTGAAGATGGGCTGGCAAAGGAGAATTTTTTAATGGAAAAGTAATTCAAATGAAAACTCACAGTTGATAGAGGGCCAGAAACCTGCTGTTCTTCACACATCCAAGTTTTGTCAAAGGGGAGGAGCCTTCAAATTGGCCTTCTTCTAATTAAGACAATTTACATTCTGTTTCATTCAGCATCTAGATTCTCCAACAGGTAAATTATAACAACAGGAATGTCCCGTTTGCATTGGCAAACGAGTGTACATCCTGTGAGATGGTGGATATACTTGATGACATATTCCTACAACTAATATGAAATGCATACTAACTTATAAAAATGGTCCCACATTTACATAAGAAAGCAGGGATGGACTTTTGTGACAGAGAACACTTGTTTTTTCTATATGCTAAAACACCCCTAGTGTTCAAAACCTTTAGGTTACTCCTAGGACATTGACTGTGGAAGTTGATCAGTGTTCCTATGTGATAGGAATTTAGTAGATGGAAAGGATTTTTTTATTATTTTAATTCTGTCTTCTTCCTCCTTTTTTTATCAAATGTGTCCCAAACTGTCGTTTTGAGATAGTGAAATATATGTTTTTGATGAAATAGCTACAACCTGTCCCCGAGTTTATGACACAAAGTGGGATATAAATGCAATCAATTTGTAATAAAAGTGGACATATTGGCTTGGATCCAGAGCAATGATTCAGAGGGCACAAGAATTTCTGCCCAACTTTCTTGCCTCCCTCTGCCCCCCGCTGCAGTGCAAAATGCCCTTCCAAAGCTGTTCCTGGGGTCTGTCCCCTAAAGCACATTTCAGAGGTTGTTCTACAATATGGTTGCTGTAAAGGTACTTCGTCTCTTTTGATAGAGATAAGACTTGGAATACATATTTTATAGAAACTCTTTCAGCATGGCAAGTAACAGACAGAAATACCATATCAAGTGGACCGTTTTAATTACAGAATTTGTCCATCTAATGCAGGGGTGGGGAACGTCAGGCCCGGGGGCCGTATAAGGCCCGCAAAATCATTTTGTCTGGCCCTTCGTGGGTCCTGGCAGATCTCTAGCTCAGAAGGATCTAAGACTGGTGATCCGCCCCCTCCCACGGACAGCGGATGTAAAAGGAACCTTCTTTCCCCCTTGCAGAAGAGTCGTTAGCTATGGAGCTGCTAGGACCGCCCAAGAAACTGTGTTAACCCTTTCCCACCCAGGCAGTGGAGAAACATGGCAGACACTTGGAGCCGTCTCCAGTCGTGCCTCTTGGCTAAATTTTTGACCGAATATAGCAGGCTAATTTTAAATTGATAATTTTGTGTGGCCCGTGAATGATGTTAAAAATATCCAAATGGCCCTTGGCAGAAAAAAGGTTCCCCACCCCCGATCTAATGTCAGTCTTTTGTAGTAATAATTAAAAGGACAATGTTATAATCAGCATATTTGTTTCTGCATGGAAACTGACCATAGCAAATTCAGAAAGCAATTGCTACAATCGAATGTATGCTATCCTAAAGAATAAATATGTTATAAAAATATAGTGTACTATAAATATATTGAGAACATAGAGAAGTGTAATTCAAAGAAGTTAATAATTGAAATATAATTTCAAAGTAAGCTCCATATATAATGTAAGAATTTGGTTGTTTATGTTTATATGTTCATGTTTGTATGTTTTGTGTTTAAAATTAAATACTTTAAAAATCAAATGTATGCTATCTAGTAAGAACCACTGGCCACCTCATACTAGAATTATCAAGAAAGTTTACTAGACTTCTGAGAGTCAATGTGTTGGCTTTTGGGTACACTAATAGTCGTTATTTTTAAAGTATTTGCTGTGCTTTTGGAATACATTTGCTGGGTCTCAATGTAACAAAGAAGGTT
>NC_079319.1:34360716-34453216 GCF_029931775.1 Euleptes europaea | reverse complement strand
ACAATATCTCCCTGGAAACCATAGGAGGATCAGGAGAGAGGACTTGTGGTTTCCATTGGAACTGTGGCATTTGTCCAGCTGCATGACCTTGAAGGTAGCATATGGGACATGCTGTAACCTTCTAGTGGGACTTTTATTTAGAGTCCTTTCCTACAAAAGACTGGACATCCCAAGGCATCCCTATCATAAGACTTCTATTAATATAGAATTTCCTCCTGGATTCTTTTATCATTGGAGCTTAGTTTAGTAAGTGTGAAAACAATCATAATTACTGAATGAGAAAATCTAAACGGTATACATAACTGATGTTTCCTGATCCTGATATACAAGTCAATATGGGTGGGGGGTGGGGAGAGAGATTTTCCGTGCTGAAACTCATCTGTCCCCCACTAATCAAATAGAATTGACAGGAGTTATGAAAAATCCCTCATTAGTTAAAAGACATTAAAAATACCTAATGTTTATCAAAATAAATATCTATAATTGTACTACCTTTATCAGAGCTGCATTGCATGAACAAGATTTGTGACACCCGTGCTATTTTAAAGGTAGTTCAAAGTGGCGACCAATCGGTTTTTTAAAGGCACTCAATGCGCAGGAACCAGACCAAAGCTTTAGGTAGCTGGGTGATTTGAACCTACATTCCAACACCATCCTATTTTCACATTATAAATAAAGCCATATAGACACAAGGCTCCCAGCTGACACACACAATAAAATCTTGGAAGCTGAAAATTGAAGATTTTGCCATGGCAGGCCTTGCAATGTCAGAACATCCTGTTCTCTCATACATATGCTAATTGTGTTTTATTTGCTTGAGTTCCAGACAGAAATACCCTTAATTTGCTGAGATGAGCATAGGTTTCAGAGGTCTAGTTTCTCCAGTAGTAGAATGTTGAAAGGAGGGTGGGCGCCCGTTACCCATCTAATTTTCTTTTACTAATAATCTTTCAAAAATCAGTTGTCATGTTGGTATATTGAGGCTGTTGTGGGTGGAGGAGAAGGGCGAAAAAGAAAGGTTAACTCATTTAATAAACTAAATGATATCAGTGAGGAAAAATTCTTGTAATAAGGATAGTGTTTTAATAACCTATGCCATATCTTTTATAAGTCCCTTGCTAACACTCCTTAGTTTAGCAGTTTTTATTCATTAGAATGGAATTTTTTTTTTAAGTCTCTCTAACTGTTGGCTCTTATCTAGCCTTCTTAACCACTCTGCTGGCTATAGGCCAAGCAGTTTGAAAGGCATTTGGGACTAAAGGTTGGAAAGGCACTGTAGTGATTTTCACAGAGATAAGAATGTTGTTCATGAAAAAAAATTAGTCTGTTTGGCCTATAATTAATGGAAATGGGGAGAAAACAAAAAAAATATACTGATCAAAACATAAGAGCTTGTTTGGAGAAAAATGCCAATGTCTTCTTATTGATCCTGCCTTGAATTAATGCCTCAAGGTAATTTTTCCAGCAACTATATCAACACTGTCGCCTTTTAAAAAAAAGCTCTTTTTGGTTGATGACTCTGCATTGCTTTAGTAAATATGTTGTATTGCTTTAACACCAAACTTGTGAGCAACTATATGTTAGTTACTAGCCAAATGATGCTACTGTGAGTGATACAAAAATAATGGAAACTTGAAGTTAGAAAACATAAAGCAAGACCAGACTTTGATTGGATTGGGTCTCTCTTCTGATGGTCTTAGCACATGAGCATTTGTTTAAATCATGTCCTCCTAAGTTATTTATGTACTTCTGTTAGAAGAATGTTGAATTTTGAACTCTTCGGCATAGGAGGTTCCAAACTTCAAACTCAAAGCATAATCTTCTGCGGGGGGGGGGAGGGCGGGACGGGACGGACGGACTAGATATACAGCCCAACATGGACAACAACAGCAGCCCCATAAAAACATCTCTCTCCTGTTCCCAGAAACATTCACCCATCGTATGACCCATCGTTAGCTGACAATCAAGGGTAAAACAACATGGTGCCTAAATATTATTTTAGACAGGTGGTAAAAACTAGAAATGTAGCTGCCACATATAATGTCTAGTTCTGCTTGGATGGCCGTTCCCCCTCAGGTGCCTATGACATTTATATGGAAAGCACAGTTTTCTAGAAGAGCTCACTAATTTTGAGGATGTATGGAAGCTCTGGATATCTACGGTACATTGTTGGCGTTTGAATGCCCTTTATAGCAATGCTTTTTATTTGTCAAGGATTTTGTTACAAAATATAACACTACATAGTGATGGAAAGTGCTTTCAAGTCGCAGCCGACTTATGATTATCTATTCCTCTCGCTCCAGTCTTCCACCAACTGTGGGGAAACGCAGTTGTCCAAAACTTGTAGCGTTTTCTAGGCAAGAGATGTTTAGCGGTGGTTTGCCATTGCCTGCCTCTGCATAGCAACCCCAGACTTTGTTGTCGGTCTCCCATCCAAATACTGACCAGGGCCGACCCTGTTTAGCTTCTGAGATCTGACGAGATTGGGCTGTCCTGGGCTGTCCAGGTCAGGGAATAACACTGCATAATGAGCAATCATTCAGCAAACAATTTTAAAGCATCAAAATTTTACTGCATTTCAAGACAAACATTCCAATTTTCTTTGGCTTTAGCTTCTTCCGTGTATTAAGGGAGGAATTGTTTATATACTATATTTTTTCAATGTACAGTATGTCTACAAAGCAAGCCTTTTCTCTTGGCATTAGCTTATAGGCAAATTTCTAGTATTGTTTTTAATATGTGACTATAAAAATTTTCTTCTGGCACTTTCTGTCTAGTTAACAGCTGTTGCATCCGTCTCAACACATTTATTAAATAGAGGAAGGTATTTGATAATACAAATAATAGAGAATGAGGGAGAAGATGAGATACTAGTAGGGTGCTTAATTAGAAAACTGTATTAAATTACAGATTTGTATATGAAATTTCATGTGTATTCAATAAATTATGTTAAGTGCAGTTTAATTTTTTTAGGGTATTGCCAGAACTAACCAGGTTGAAAATAACACCATTTAATAGGAATTTTTTATTTTTCTAGTTGCAGTCTCAAGGAAGTAAATGGTAGCCAAACTGGATATGATGGCTTTGGTTAAGATTTTTTTCCCTTTCCTCATTGTTTTCTTCTAGCGTCTTCTTGCCAAACCTTCTGGAGCGCTTGTAATTTCCTCTGTACGGAGCCTAACAGGCTCATCAGCAGCAGAAGGTAAACATAATAGATGTGAGGAATTTCTGGAGATTTATGAGGTTTAGCTTTGGAAATGTACACTGTGTCTGGTGACCCTCGTACGTGGCCACATGTGGATGCCACAAATTGGAAATATATATGAGCCATCATTTAGCCCTGTTTAAAAATAAAACTTAAAGAACAAAAGAGATATTCTGCAATAGGTGTTTAAAAATAGCCTCTGCACAGCAAGGGACATATCAGCTGAGAAAAAATAATAATGAACAGCAAGTGTCAGCTTTTATTTTTTTAAAAAAGACTGAAAATTTTGACAACCAGATTAATATTCCCATTATTTAATATATTAAGCTTAGGGTAAATCACATCTCATCCTGAAACAGTTAGGACAGATATCATTACGCTGCACCTAAAGAATAAGAAACTGGTGTGAACAAAGAAGGCTACCGTTACTGTGGTTCTGCATCAAATACTGTACAGTATAATCTATCAAACGTTTAACATTACAGTATAGTTCCAAAGCCAGCACCTTAAGCATATGCATATGTCTCACACTTTGCCAGCTTCATAATTGTATATATAATACGTAGCACCAGCTTCATAACTAGGCTGTTCTCAGAGTATTATTTGTTAAATTCTGTCATTTGTTTATAAAACTGTAATTGAAAAACTGCTGCAATACCAGCCACCTGAGAACTAGTTTTGGGGGTCTTTTGGGAAATAAACATCACAAATATTAGAATGGACATTCTAAGTCCTGTACCAAGCATTTCTTTACAGTATTTTTTTTAAAAAATGTATCTTGTCAAAGGAGAGTATTAGCAGAGGAACAGGCCAAGCATCTTATGCATAACCATTGTTTACCTGAAATATATGTCTTGAACCCCCCTTTTCACCAGCTTGTTTCATCACTATTGTCAAGGACTTGTATAAATTGAGAGGAAGGAACTTAAAGGAGATAATTATTTCAAAGAACAACATTTCAACCTGCACCGTCTACTGTGGTACAGTGGAACGGAAATGCAGTAGCCTTTTGTCAAAGATATGCTTAAACAAAAGCTTGTCAAACCTCTGAGATGAATGGCACTTGAAACATGGATGCTTGATACATTGCTGCATTGTCCTTTTGTCTCTGGTTAGGAATAACTCCTTTGGATGCTTCCAAGTATGGCATAATTACTGAGATTAAAACAATAATACTTTGACATATATGCTTTAGGCTAACAACAAATCTAATAAGCCACTATTTTTTAATAATAAAAATTGTTTCTTTGTATTATGGACCCTGCCTATGGAGCAAAGTCTAGAAGAGTGATCACTTTTTACATCTCTCTCAACATTTACAGGTGCATGTATGTAAAATGTTTGGTTGAGCCACAAGCCCCCAGCCCATCCTAATTCACCCTCCCTTGATTCCATCCATTCAAGACTATTCCTACCTGATCTACTTTTGTCTCTGTCCATGGAAGCTCCTTCTGTCAGTCCCAAACACAAAACAGTCTCTGTGTTCAGTGTACCTGAAAAATTACAGAGGAAGGCTGTTGCCCTCACACCCATGTGAGGCATTGGACTGTTCTGTTTTTTTTAATTACCAAATTGCAAGTTGTTTGAAACGAATCACTTGTCAAATATCATAAACTGAGAGCAAGGCGGAGAGACCCCATCACACTCTTTTGACCCTCATTTGGTGTTATAACACAATACTAGTTTTACAGAAGGAAAATTAGTAAGGCTCAGAGACAAGTAACTTGCCAAAAACTGAATATGACACAGACGTTTGAGCTCCACCCTGAAATAATTTCCCCCCAGTATTCATTCTCCAGTTCTCCAAATTAATGTTCCCGTCCCGGATTCCTCAGTTAATTTAACCCGCTGTATCAGTCATGACAATAAGGCAGCCCAAAGCATTCTCTTTCCCCTATCAGTGCCCCTTGCAACTTGATCTTGCGTTAATACTGTCACTCTTCTCCCAACTCCCCAACTCCAGCCAAAAGAAGTGGTAAAACAAAGATACTGTAATTGAAAAAGGGCAGCTGCCTAATCAGCTGCCAGTGAACTACATGCCACCGGTGACCCTGCCCGCTCAATTCAATACTCCTCCACAATCTGTGCCCACAGAAATATTGATGTGAATGCTCAAGTCTCATCAGTAAATGCAGGCAGGGAAAGGCACTTACGTGCACTTGCGCACTTACACTGGAGCTCTGGCACCAACTCCAGAGCCTTAGGGTCCCAGCTGCCATCTTACGAGCATAATAATAACAGTACTATTAATACAGGAATCGATGCATATTGATTTTTATTTTGTAGGACTTTGCCCTTAATATGATGGTTCAACAAAATATGTGTGTTAAGGATTTGCCACTGGCTGGCATTTCTAAATCATTATTTATTTGTTTTAAAAAAATCTCTCACACTCAACCCTTACAGGGTTGATGAGGCAGCTCACTATCATCACGAAGCATCAAAACTAAATGCAATAAGAAAACTAAAGTATTTCAATTTTTACCCTGCGTTTCCCCAGTGGAGATCTAGATTGGCTTACACTGTTGTTCTCCTCTCCTTCATTTTATCCTCACAACAACCCTGAGAAGGAGGTGAGGCTGAGATGGAGTGACTGGCCGAAGGTCACCCCAGCAAGTTTACATGGCATAGTAGGGATGTGAACCAGGGTATCCCAGATTTTTGGTCCAGTACTCGTTACTACACCATGCTGGGTCACTGTACCAGTGATACTTCCTGTTGGATCGTAATGTTGTTCTATGATGTGACAGAGAACCTGAGTTGCTGCTTTTTCCTTTTTCTGAAATGTCTGCTGAAAACAGGCTCTGGAATGTCAGAGAAATTTCCAGAATGACGTTTTGAAGGCATAAGGGATGCCAGATGGGAAAGAAACGGCTACTGCCCTGTGCACGAATGAGTGTCTTCCATACAACAGGATATTTGGATCCACACCAAAATATGTCATAGTTGAGAGTATAAAATAGCTAGCTATCAATGCAAAACAATATTTAATTATTAATGAAATCAAGACATTGGCCTAGAATAAGGTATGACTGCTTATTTAGAGCAGATTTTACAGCCAAAGTAAATAACAAAAGCATACTTAGCCTAACCAGTACAGTTTTTTTGCTACAGTACAGATCAGTTTTTAGCTATTAGCAAAATAAGTATATGGAGAAGTATACATTTTTAGAAGGGGCTTATTTATTTGTTAGAAGCTCTGGTACTGCTGCCTGACAATTTTGTGGAAACAGCATAATAAAGCAATGATAATCCATATTTTTCTAAACAGCCCACAATGTATACATTTATGTTTTTTCCCTGTATGGGTTCTCTCTCTACAAGTGTCCCTTATCTGCTAGATATTTATTTATACAAATGTGACTGGATTATAGTCATAGTAGTATATGGTGATTCAGGAATATTTTTAAAAGACACCTTTTCAACGTTTTTTTTTAAAGGTAATGCTGTATTCTAGATCCCTTCTCCCCATTCACACACACACATTTTTGTTATCTAAGTTTTACCAAGTTTAGGCTAGTTATTGACTTAGTAAATGTAAAAAACGTTGACATGCTGTCAGTATTAATGTAGATGTCAGTCCAACACCAGTCCCTAATGTATGTAAGAGCAAGTATTTTTTACCTTGATACGGAAAAGCAGTCATGTTTGAGATTTAATATACATCCTAATCTATCTTGTCATTGCAGTAGCCATGTGCTATGTGCTAATGTATGGGCGGCCATTTTATATTTTTCTTCACACAATAGGATAGATTCACGTGAATGACAGTCAGATCTTCACTCTGTATTTATTTGCATGACAGTCAGATATATACAGCAGGAACACGACAGATTTCAACCATAGATTTAAATACAAGCAGGTTTATTCAAATTTTAAAGGAAGCATACTTTTCTGTGTTTCTTGAGCAAAGTAACCCCCCCTCCCGATAGCATTATTTGGTTGTCTGAGCCTTTATTTTGAACTTTTATTTACATACTTGTATATAAGGCAATTTATTAGGTTGGCACAATTTTATGCTTTTCCCAAATGTGACTGCCAGCATGATGTAGATTCTTCATCATCTATTTTGCTCAGTGTGGGCTACTTGGATATTTCCTTTAATTTGATGTATATCCCCTGACATACACACACTTTTTTTTTTTTTGTATTTTCCTTTTTAAATAGCTGGAAACTGGAAATAGAGCAGGCATACAAGTTGGCACAACAAGGAAAAAATATGCAGTGTCTCATCTTTGTGTGTGTTGGCAAAAAACAGAAACCTGAATATTGCTTTTTAATGTAAGAGACATTTCTGATGAGAGTGCAGTTTTTCTAAAAAGGGAGTTCAGAATTACTTATTTCTCTATGCAGTCTGAGTCAACAAAGCTTTGACTTCTCATATTAATTTAGAATGTATAATATCTTTGTCTCCCTGTTTGAGGATTTTTTAAACAAATGTGAAATCCTGAATTTATTAATATCAGTTCAATTTTAACAATAAAATTCAACACACTTGCATATCAGTTTTCTACTAGGATAGGACCTGCAATAATGGGTTGGAATTATGGGCAGAAAGGTACTGGCTGTATATTGGGGGGGAAATTTACAGTAAGAGTTGTTCAACAGTGGAATCAACTACCTACGGAGGTGGTGAGCTCCCCTTCACTAGCAGTGGCTGGACAAACACTTGTTGGGGATGCTTTAGGCTGATCCTGCATTAAGCACGGGGTTGGACTAGATGGCCTGTATAGCCCCTTCCAACTCTGTGATTCTATGATAAACTCAAATCTATCATCACTAGCAATGTCATCCTAAGCAGAATTACACCCATTGAAACCAGTCAGTTTAGAAGGGTATAACACTGCTTAGAATGGCACTGAAAACAATTCATATTAAAAAAGTGAAATAACTGCTCTTGTAATTTTTATATACAGAACTTATCGAGGGTTGCCAGCTCTGGGTTGGGAAATACCTGGAGATTTTGGAGAGGGAGCCTGAGGAGGGTGGGGTTTGGAGAGGGGAAGGACTTCAGTGCCAAAGTGTCCAATTGCCCTCATGGCCATTTTATCCAGGGGAACTGATCCTGGTTGCCTGGAGGTTAGTTGTAATAGCGGGAGATCTCCAGCCATCACCTGGAGGTTGGTAACCCTAAATTTATCCCATCTTGTTTTTAGTTTGATGTAATCATTCCTCTCCTCCCTTTAAGACAGTCATAGAGAGGTAAAAGGCTTGGCTTGTGTTTCAGAAGGGCAAAGTTTGACCACTGGCAAGTATAATCCACCCAAATGACAATAATTCATACTTTACTGTGCTTTATTTCTGCTATTTAAAAATTAAAATAAAATATTAAAAACATAAAGAGGGTTTTCATATATAGTGAAATTGGCTCAATCCTGAGTATACTTACCACCCACTTGAACTATTTTTAGAGTTAAGTTCTACTAAGGAATAATTTCCCAGTGTCTAAATTTTAATTCTTCAGCTTTCCTTCGTTATCTACATATAGCACCTTAACAATCTGAGCAACGCGTACGGGCTGCATTCTGACACCACAAACAAAATTGGGTTGATGGGAGGAATAACTCTGGCTTATTCTTGAGCTTCAGCACTCCCTCACTCCTATCTGTGTGTATAGAGCTCAGATAGATGATTTTCTAAACCAGGAGGTCTTCAATCTAAACTTGGGCTGGTTTACAATCTTAATTAGTAGGTAACAAACAAACTGCGTCAATGTGTTAAAGCACCCCAGTTCAGATGTCTCAACAACTTCGACTGAAGACTTTCTAAAACAGAAAGTTTTCGGTCCTGGTTCCACAGGCAAGGGAGTGTACAAGCTCGATAATAAAACAAGCTCATTCTTGTTTGTTCATGTGTTTGAATATAGTTATGGTTATCTTATCTTGTGATTGTCCAAATGTTTTCTGTGTGTCCCTGACACCCCTTTAGAGAAATACGTTTCGGCTCTATTTGAAATTTACAAATGGCTGTCCCTCCATAGTGTCTGCTTTTATTGTAAAGTTTATCATAACACAAATGTTTGACAGTCCCATGGAATTATTTTGTATGAGTTAAACTGACACAATTAAATATTCGAAGGAAATTCCTCTTCAATTATATTCTGATTTAAGGGAATAAGTTGAACCCAAAGATTTTCTTTAAAGTAAATAGGTTTAATACTATATAAAGGATATGAACTCTTTTTAAAAACCCAACTACTAAAGGTTCTGTGCTCAAAAAAATTTTGTTTTAAAGATTGACCATTCTTCATTATTGTTCTTGAATAGTAGTATGTCTGCCTGTGGTCTATAGTGAAGAATATATTTTAAAATGGTCACAGTAAGATAAATATTTTAGGCTTAGGTGTTATTGAAATGTGTTTAGATACTTTTAACTTTTTACTTCATTCTAACTATACTTCTTGTTTTTGAGAGCTTATGTTGGTGTGTCTTAAGTAATTAAAAATATACAGTGTATAGGAGAACAAATCAAATAATTTAATGTCTCTGTAGCCTGCCATGGTAATAAACGTATTATATATAGTATGTGTATGGGTGTACACAATGGGGGAAGAAAAAAGATCTTGGCCACAGGTGAATTTAGATCCATTCAATGGTTAGTGAAGGTATTACTATGTAGATATTTTTTTCTAAAGAAAGCTTCATTTTTGTTTATCTGTACTGAAGTTATCTTGATAATATTCACGTGAACCAGATATTTAACATTATTTGTAGTAGAATTAATAATCTACTAATCTAATTAAAAACCCAACCACAATGTTTGATTTGCCTAAGGTGAAATGCACACCTACTACAAAGTGGGACATTCCTGTGCATTCTCACATTTTAATTTCAGCCATTCAGACAGCTATGCTTTTTCTGTACTCCATTGCACTTGTGGTTATATGCCAATATTAGTGAGTAGAGGGAGGGCTGAAAGGAGGGCCACAGAGACAGCCAGCCATTTCAATGATGACAGCTGCACTTTTTCCAGCACTGACAGTCACTGAAACATAATTATTCCAATCTCTCACCACTTCTGTACCAATCCAAAACAGTAGCTGAATAGACTTTACAGTTGAATGCTATCCTAGTAATAGACCATAGCATCATATTCCTCCCCAGTGTTTTAATGTGACTGGTATGCTGGGTATCTTGCTAGGACTAATGTCGGGTTTTACAGGAACTATTCAGCACTATTTTCTCCCCTTTTAAGATTGATCCTCTGCACCTGATGTCACTAGGGAAAAAGTTTATATTGACTTGACTAGTTAAGAAAACGTTTGTGAAAAAGCCTTGTATGATGTCTTGAGGAAATACAGTTTACTGTATTGCTCATGTTTTCTTGGAACCTTCTTTAGGTTCAGTGAGCTCCACTTCATAGCTATGTTATGCAGCCTACAATGAGTGCTGTATGTGAAACAAAGAGGAGCTCTTTATGAAGTAACAAATAATTTATTTTACACGTATACTCTTGAAGTGTTTGGCTATCTGAACTGGGTGAGTAGTTGGGACTTTTCTAAGCCAGGTGCCATCTTACCAGTCACGTACCTTTGTTAGTAGAAGCCTTATTTTTTATTGTATGAAATCTGACAGGGGATAAGGAGAAATGTAAGCTGTAGGAACACTGTTTGTATACATAATATGACCTTAACACTGCTGGTGACATGCTGATATCATTTCCCATGAACACTGAAAGTGACATCAGTGTGTTATTGGCAAAGCCAGGGATACTCTCGCATTTGGACTACCATACACTATATCGGGGGTCCCCAACCATTCTGAGCCTGCAGGCACATTTGGAATTCTGACATGCCATGGTGGGCGCAGCAACAAAATGGCTGCCGCAGGAGGCGGAGCCAGCCACAAAATGATTGCCAAAGCTTAACTTCAATAGCACAGTGTAGATCCTTGTGTTGGGGTGGCAGCTGCTGCCAAAGCAGCATTTTAAAAAATCTGCATAGCCAATCAAATCTTCAATAGTAAATCAGCAGTCTTGCTGGGCAAATGCCCTACCTGCCCCCCCCCCCACTTCCTAAGAATACTTGGTGGACACCAGAAAAGGTATCTTCGGGCAATCATGGCACCCATGGGCACTATGCTGGGGACCCCTGCACTCTATAAAAGCACCATATATAAGCCGCCATTACAGCAAATTATATTAAAATGACAATATAAGCACATTAAAAGCATATCAGTACAATAAAATAGTAATTAGAAGATTTGGTTGCCTTCATCCAGCTTTTCTGCTGGTGAAAAAGGCGGAAGAGGGTATCTTTGACCACCAAAAAGGCTATGTGGGGGATCATGGAATATGCACAGACCAAAGATATGTGCAACAGGGGTTGGAGTAATTAGTGGCATTAAGTGACAGTGAGTGAAAAAGCTGGCTGGATCCAACCTATTATCTTTACCATCCAAATGGCTGTTGGGATGCAGACATTTTTATCTTCTTCTTACAAGAGAGAGTAGGCTAGCCTGTTAACCATCTTTGGGAAGGGGATTCCATAGGGGATCACCGCTACTGAATGAGCTTGTTTACTTTTATGTGTCAATCTAATTTCAGCAAAGATACAATTTAGAATGTGGCCTCTTTTAAAGGTAACTCACTGCTGGAGGTAGAAGATACTTCTTAAAGCACCTTGGGTCAAGTTTTAAGAGTTAAATTATACCTCACAATGAATTAGCCAGCACAGTTCTCCCCCCACCCCCCACCCCCGCCCCAATACCAGTGGTATATACTCCCTGTGATTAACGTCTGTTAATGCTGGCATTAACAGATTAGTACATTCCAGTTTATGGCTGTGCCTGGAATTCTGAGAGCAATGAGGGACCCAGAAGCACCCCCAAACTATGCACCTGATCTTTCTGCGGCAATGCAACCACATCCAGTAAAGGACAACCACTAGTTCCTTGACAAGTCACATCTCTGGTCCAATACTGATGACCTATTTAGCATATGATTAGATGTTTTGCCGTGTTTTTGCTTAGTTGTCGGTATTACTACAAACAAGGGAAATTTTTTCCTACCACACATACAGCATGGTGTTTTTATGGGCAGGGTAGGTTTTGTGATAGGATTTATAATTTAGAAACATCCTCTTATATTTAACAGGAACTGATAATTTGTAGACTTGTCCTAAGATTACATAACCATAATTGGAACAAGACTTAAAGACTACTATACCAGATGTTATAGTTGCTGTTTATATTATAGCTTTTTAAAAGCCATTCCTCATTCTGGTAGGTTGTGTTTTTTTTACCCATCTCCTAGTCAAAGGTGTTCAGATTTGCAGGGTCTCAGAGATTGCAAAAGCATAGGCTGATGATCTGAAATTGTTGCCTATAGTTTTAATTTAAGGGTCAAGAAAGTCATCTTTGAAAACAGAAGCTCCTCACAAGCAATTGCTAAAGGAAAAGAGAAAAGTGTTCAAAACTTGTGGAATGCTGCGTGTTCCTAAACAGTGCAAGGCATAGTATAGTGGTGTAGTGATTAAGAGTGATGGATTCTCAACTGAAGAACTGGTTTTGATTCCCCCACTCCTCCACATGAGTGGTGGACTCTAATCTGGTGAACCAGGTTGGTTTCCCGATTCCTATACATGAAGCCTGCTGGGTGATCTTGGGCTACTCACAGTTTTCTGAACTCTCTCAGCCTCATCTACCTTTCAGGGTGACTGTTGTGGGGAGAGGGAAAGAAGGAGATTGTAAAGTGGTTTGATTCTCCTTAAAAGGTAGAGAAAGCCGGCAAAGAAAAACCAACTCTTTTCTTCTATTTTAACTGTTGAAAGCATAATCATATTGTGAGATGCTGCCAAATCAAAACAGCATTATAAAACTTTGCCAGTCAGGGTAACACTGGTCTCAAAAAGTTGCTGGTTACTCTGGAACAATTAATCCAGCATCGGGAAGCTGAGCTGCTAGTGTCAAGTTAAAACAAACAGACAAACAAACTGTACATGAGTTCCTGTTCATTGTTGTACCCAATAACATGTCACCTAGCAGTTTATGAAAAACTAAATCTGGTTAAACATGTATACAAATAACAGGACAATACTAACCAAGGGTATGAGGCAAGAATAACAGCATTTCTTTACAGGTCAGAGCTGTTTGCTAGGCCAGCCAGCACTGCATTCAGATTAATAAGGCAGTGCCTTCTGTAATCCACCTGTGCAGGAAAGGACCATTTGCTCTTAAGGATAAACTGAAATCTGAGCTCAAAAGGATAGTGGGCTTGCATGTAGTTAAAATAATTGAAGAACAAACAGACTGGCTATGCTCTTTAGTACTTGTGGAAAAGCATAATGGCCAGTTGCACATACGCTTGGAACTGAGAGAGCTTAATAAGGTGATCAAAAGCGAGCACATTGAATTGGCAATTAGAAATGAGATAATGGGCCATTTTGCAAAAGCCCACTTTTTTTAGTGAGCTGGATGGTTCTTCATGATTCTGGTAGATGAAGTTATGGGTTTACGTTTGATATGTCATTTGGACAGTGTAGATTTCTATGCTTGTCATTTGGTATTATGTCTGGCCCAGATGTCCCTGTTCCGTGTTCCTCCACCATCAGTTATTATTTGGGTAAGCATAGAAATAGGATGTTTTCAGTAGTAGCATCTAGGTTGTGGAACTTGCTCCCTGCAGAAGTATGCCTGCAGCCAAACTTACAAATTTTTAGGCAACAGGCAAAAACATTCTTATTGGCTCAAACCTTTTAGAAAAATAAAACCATTCTCTGTGAAGTCTTATCAATAATTTTATACAAATGTGGTTTCAGAAGGCTTTCTCCTTGTTTTCTGTATTGTTAAGTTGTACCATGTTGGGATTTTTAATAACATTATTCTAATTTTTTATCTGGGGTGTGTCATTCTCTCTGTGTGTGTGTCTGGTTTTTGTTTTTCTGTCAAGTCACAGTTGACTTATGGCTACCCCTTAGGGTTTTTGAGGCAAGAGACATTCAGAGGTGGCTTGCCATTGCCTGCTTCTGTGTAACAACCCTGGACTTCCTTGGTGGTCTCCCATCCACATAGTAACCAGGGCCAACCTTCCTTAGCTTCCAAGATCAGCTCTAGCCTGGGCTATCCAGGTCAGAGCATTTTATCTCATAGTTATATTTTATGGTTTTCTTGTTATTTGCTTCTTGTAAGACACTGTGTAGATATTGATATGGAGGCTAGATATAAATATTTTAAACCAACAACACTTTAGCAGTTTGGCTGGTAGGCCAAATCTTGGTTAGTGAGGCTTCAGTCAAGGAATTTGTAACCTGGAGTGTAGCTCTAGCACTGATTAGAATCATCCAAGGGCTTAAATAGTCTTGTAGGAAGGTGGCCATCATATGCACCTCCTCTCTGGAGATATTATCAGTTATAGGGGGTGTGCACTGTTCCTGAGGAATGTGTTTCTGCTGTTGTGGGACTGACAGGGCTGTCTGCAGGATCCTGAAATACTGAAAGATGTTCTAGTAAGGAAAGTATCTAAAGATTTATGCAAAGAACATTCAAAAGCAGAAACTGGAAACATTGCAGTCCTTTGGGATTCTTCCTTATCTGTGGAATTCTCGGGCAGATGTGTTACATTGCCTGCTTCCTAAGATAATTCAGGAAGAGTCTTCACATTTTTCTTCGTCCCTGTACTCGTCTACTGATTTGAAGTGTCTGGGTCCACATCCTGAGCCAAAATAAAGACATTGGCCACAATCTGTACTAGCCTAGCCTATCCTGGCTGGCTAAGAATGTCAGAACAGATGGCTGGCAGGCAGGTAAGCAGATGTTTTTCTTCCTCTCCTAAAATATTAGAACTCAATGGCATACAATAAAGTTGATGGGCAGTAGATTCAGGAAAGAAACATTGAGCTGGAAGGAATCTCAAGGGTCATCTAGTCCAACCCCCTGCACAATTCAGGAAATTCACATCTACCTCTCACCACTTCCCCAGTGACCCCCATTCTATGCCCAGAGGAAGGCAAAATACCTCCAGGATCCCTGGGCCTTCTGGCCTGGAGGAAAATTCCTTCCTGACCCTAAAGTGGCAATCGATATTACCCAGGGCCACAAGAGCCAAGTGCTGACTGATCCCTTCCTGCCCTCCCTCCCACGATCTACCTAAATTCATAGTCTCATAGAATCAGCAGTGCTGTCGGATGGCCATCTATTCTCTGCTTAAAAACCTTCAAAGAAGGAGAGCGCGCCACCTCCTGAGAAAGCCTGTTCCACTAAGAAACCACTCTGTAAGGAAGTTCTTCCTAATATTTAGCCAAAAATTCTTTTGATTTAATTTCAACCCATTGGTTTTGATCTGACCTTCTGGGGCTACAAAAAACACCTGTGCTCCATCCTCTGTATGACAGCCCTTCAGATATTTATAGATGGCTATCATATCACCTCTCAGTTGTCTCCTCTCCAGGCTAAACATACCGAGTTCCTTCAACCCTTTTTCATAGGACTTGGTCTCTAGACCCTTCACCATTTTTGTCGCCCTCCTTTGGACATGTTCCAGCTTTTCAGCATTCTTCTTAAACTGTTGTGCCCAAAGCTGAACACAGTAATCCAGGTGAGGTTTAACCAGAGCAAAGTGATACTATCACTTTGTGTGATCTGGACGCTATACGTCTGTTGATGGACTAAAAAGAAATATTTCTTTACACAGCAAATGATTAAAATGTGGATGTCACTGCCAGAGGATGTATTGATGGCTACAGTCATAGATAGCTCTGGGTGGGAAAGAGTTCACACAGTTTCTTCGGCAGTCCTAGCAGCTCCATAGCTAACGACTCTTCTGCAAGGGGGGGGGGGGAAGGTTCCTTTTCTCAGCAAAACAAACTCACATCTGCCTTGAATAAAGACTATTCCTGTCTGCAGGTGGGGGAGGATCACCAGTCTTAGATCCTTCTGAGCTAGAGATCTGCCAGGACCCATGAAGGGCCAGACCAAATGATTCCGTGGGCCTTAAACGGCCCCCGGGCTTGATGTTCCCCACCCCTGGATTAAGCAAATGGCTAATTTATTATTTCTACCTTATGGCACTCAAGATGGTTTACAATATAAGTAAAACAAGTTATAAAACACGTAAAAGACAACAGATTAAAATCTCTGTTAGGACTGCCAATAAATAAAAACTACATTAGTCAAGTGCAATCCTCAATAAAACTGTCTTTGGATGCCTCCTGAAGACTGAAAGTGAGGGGGCCAGGCACACCTCCTTGGAGAGGTTGTCCCATAACTGCGGGGTTGCTGCCACAAAGCCCCCTTTCTTATGTACCCACCAGATGAGCTTCTTTGATTTGTGGGAAAGTCAGGAGGACCTCTCCCTGTGATCATAATTCCCAGGCAGAAATTATTCAAGTGAAGCACACTAAAAAGACAAGGAGCCCTGCCCTACTGTGATCTTTTCATTCATTCATTATTTCTATGTGTAGTTTCCTATTTGCTGTCCTAATATTTATTTCTTTTTTCCTTTCTTTTTAATTGCGTGCTGGAAGCTCTGTTTCACTTAAGTGAATGTTAGTTTTGGGGGAAAAAACGTTCTGTTCTGCTCCCACAGATACTATAGTTGGGCTTTGGAGGAGGCAATCAAAGTTATTTTGCCTCTGAAATGCAAGTCCCATTTAGCTATTGTGCATAACTGTTATTTTATCTTTGTATTCTATGTGCAGTCCAACTTTGGGAACTGTGCATACACAGGTTGGCCATGGAAAGTTCCAGAACTCATATGAGGCATTTTTCCCATTCTCCTCTGATGGTATTAACCACATCCATGTCAAATGACTAGGGAGGGGGGAGAGAGGGCCTTTTTCTCAGTTCTGTTTTTTGCCGCTGCTGAGCAAGGAGCATTTTGAACTCTATTCTGAAGAACACACACAGTTAAAATAAGTTATTTCTGAGGTAAAACAACCTTTATAATGGAAAAGAAAGTGATTTCCAAGAAATGTGCTAATAGAGGAACTAAAATGGCACAAAATATTGTCGAAGGCTTTCACGATCAGAGTTCATTGGTTCTTGTAGGTTATCCGGGCTGTGTAACCGTGGTCTTGGTATTTTCTTTCCTGACGTTTCGCCAGCAGCTGTGGCTGGCATCTTCAGAGGAGTAACACTGAAGGACAGTGTCTCTCTGTGTCAAGTGTGTAGGATATATGTGTGTATATATTACTCTTCCTACACACTTGACACAGAGAGACACTGCCCTTCAGTGTTACTCCTCAGAAGATGCCTGCCACAGCTGCTGGCGAAACATCAGGAAAGAAAATACTAAGACCACAGTTACACAGCCCGGATAACCTACAAGAACCAATAAAATGGCACACTCTGTATTTCTTCTTTGTTTGGATGAAGCCCACAATGTTGCCGCTTGCCCCAGTGTATAAACAATTCATGGTGAAAATGAGAAGTGACGGGGCTTCTCAATTAGAGGCAGCTCTACAGAAGAAAGGCTTAGTGGTCAGTGAAGCTGTCAAACCAGACAAACATTCCAACCAACACACTGATAGTCAAGGGTAGCATCAGCTCCAAGGATGAACCTGAAGCTGTTTCCTAAAGATGCGACTGGATTTTAAATAGGACACAGCTTTAGTCTCATTTAGCTCTTTTGGATGACACCCCCCCCACCACCACCAAATTATACTATTTCTTACCATAGTATTGTGAGTAAGACTGAGAGATCAATATATCTCTAAAAAAAATCCTAACATTATTGGTCCATTGCTTCAACTTCTCGGGCCATTTTAATTTCCTTTTCTGTCCTTTTCCTGGCCCTGTTTTGAACTGTTCTGAGATGGGGTAAACAGAACGGTACAAATATTCTATATGTGGCCTCGCCATAGGTTGTATAATTGCACTGATGTACTTGCTGTCACACTAAGTTGGAAGACCTCCAGGCAGTTGCAGCCCTTGCCCGCAGATGCTCAGTTGATCAGCAGGCAGAAACTGGGGCCATAGGGGGAGGGCTGCAATCGTCCTGGGGAGAAAAATTAAAAAGAAAAATAAGACCTTGTCTACTTACAGGAAGGTCTGACCATAGAGTTCCTGATGATTCCTAGATCTACCCAGAAGTGACAATGGTTGCTCTAACAATCTCCAGAACCTCTATGGTCAGAACGTCCAGTAAGTAGCTTCTTGGGTGTTTTTTAGATTTTAAACAACAGTTGTGAAAGGGATTATTTCATAATGTACACTGGAGAAGACAATATTTTAATAGATTATTTCAGAAGTGATCAGGTCTATGAAATTCATTCCATACTGCAGCAATGACAAAACATTTGCTGTTTATAAGACTGCAATATTCAGACCTCTGATTACAGTCCCAGACTGTGAATAAATCAGATTTGATTTTCAAACGTGTTCTAGAGAAGGGTATAAATGCAAATAGAAGACATATAGATCAAGTTTTAGTCTAGAACAAATCTCAACAAACACATATACACGTGTGCACTCCCATACCTGAAACTGAGAGGGTAGAGGGAGAGCTAATCATCTTAAATGGTCACACTGCCACATAATGTCGGAGGTAATTCCTGAGATGAGCACAATATCAGTCAAAGGCTTGCAGTATATCATGAAGGATAGATAAAAGAGTGAATGAAAAGGAGTTGTGCCCACTTACGATATGGGTTTGGAGTAATGAGTAAACTGTGCTGGTTTCTATTATGACTTGCAATAAATCATAGTAGTTTCTATTTTAAATATTTCTTTTGTTTCCCAAGTTCCATGCCTAAAAAGGGAGATTTTCTAAAAGATTAATTACTGATATAGTCTACTCCCAATGAGATAAAAAGTGAAGCAGTGTTTAAGACTTCAGGTTGTGGTTATATTTACCGGTTTCTAGTTTGCCTCCAGCTCTTCCCTTTCTCATTGTGTCAGAAAATCAGAAGAGGTTTTTTTTCTCCCCCATACTGAATGATAAATACCATAATAGAAACAGGCAATCATTCTGAGACAGGAGAATTTATTTCAGCAGTGCAGATAATGCAGATTCCTTGGCTGCACAGTTGTTCAAGTACAAAACTGGTCCACTTGTGTATGTTGCGTAACTTCTGTTTTTAAATGCAGTAACTAATTGTAAGTAGATTTTTTTTACCATAAAGCTATGTTTTCCCCAGCCTCTCCATCTGCTCTTTTTGACACCCCTGTCATTAACTGTCATTTTCTTTTAAATATACAGTGGAGCTGAAAGGCCAGCTCTACACCACATCATTTCAGATTAGGGGCACTTCGTTTGAGCTGAGCACTGTTTAGGTGTCAGAAAGAAGTCTCTGACCTCTCTCGCACCACACTGCCGTAGGCCCTTAATTAGTACTGACTCCAGCCATTACTGCAGAAAGGACAAAGGCGACCACATCATTTTTCTACTTAGGAAGTTAGCGTCTGACCTAATAACTTGTCCAGACTCGTACGACACTGTAATGACCACACAATGACAGTGGGATTATTTGTCAGGTTCTTTCCTCCCCTAAACCTAGGATAATCAGGAAAGTTAAGAGTTGTATCTCCCACACCTTCCAGGGCTATTTTAAAATCTCATTCAGCTGAATTCGCAGTAATGAACAATGGTCGGAGAGACAGATGACAACTGGACCAGGCAGCAACAAAGCATATAACTTTTTGGTTGTGGACATAGATAAAATAGCAATAAAGCGACAATTTCTATAACACTTGATCCCACATGATTGAACTAAATATTTCTGTGGCTTGGATAGATACTGTTTCAAATAATTAATTTCATCTCTCAGCACAACATCCTGTATTGGTGAAACTTGACTGGCACCAGAATTGTAAACATCATTGAAGTTCACTGTATTGCACTGCCAGCTGAATTTATTTACCTCTGCGTCTCTGTTTCCTAGAGAGAGAGAAAATATGCTTAAAAATTTTTATATTTAAAAGTGCACTCTTGATTAAAGGTAAAGGTCCCCTGCACAAGCTCCAGGTCATTCCTGACCCATGGGGTGACGTCACATCCCGACGTTTATTAGGCAGACTTTGTTTACGGGGTGGTTTGCCAGTGCCTTCCCCAGTCATCTTCCCTTTACCCCCAGCAAGCTGGGTACTCATTTTACCGACCTCGGAAGGATGGAAGGCTGAGTCAACCCTGAGCCAACTAACTGAAACCAACTTCCATCAGGATTGAACTCAGGTCATGAGCAGAGCTTGGTCTGCAGTACTGCAGCTTACCCCTCTGCGCCATGGGGCTCCTGCACTCTTGATTAGCTTCATCTTATTTTTCATTCTTATAGAAATACTCATAAAAGGCTAAAAATGTCAAAATTAAAAAAAACATTTCATTAAAACTAAAAATTGAAAAGAAAAGAAAAATTTTAAGTACCTTTTCTGAAGTTTAAAATGGTAAAAACAGATAAATGTGAACAAAGCTAAATTTGGATTATATTATCTTGAACCTCTAACACTTTTTTATTTAATTTATACCCCCACCCTTCTCCCCAGTGGGGAACCCAAAGTAGCTGACATCATTCTTCTTTCCTCCATTTTATCCTCACAACAGTCCTATGATGTTGGATAGGCTGAGAGTGTGCAACTGACACAGGGTCACCCAGTGAGCTTCCATGGCAGAGTGGGGATTCAAACCTGAGACTCTCAAATCCTAGTCTGACAATTTAACCACTACATCATGCTGGCTCTCTAAACGCCTTCCTAGCACATTTCAAGAAATAGTGACAAACACTCTTTGAGTGGCTGTCCATCATGCTGGATCTCCTATTGCGGCCTTGCTCTGCTTGTCCATGGTGATGGACTCAAGAAAGAATCTGCATATGAGCTAGGGCCTTTTCAATAATTGTACTGAGGCAGTGGAAATCCCTTCCTGTCTGACTCGCTCACCTTCAGACTACATTGATTAAAGCATTTTTATTTCAAAAGGTGTTTGGAGGTCAGTGAGCTTATTTAACTGGATCTGTTTTGATGTTCTTTTCAGTAATTTTAATGCTGCATTACTTTGATGCTGCTGTTTGTTATCTTATGCTGTTATGTTTGTATGAATTTGGTTGCTTATCTTATTTTCAAGTTTTATTTTTGTAAGCTGCTTTATTTAGATTTGCTAGCTGCTTCTCCAAATCTCTATGTGTCAGCTTATAATAAAATTAATGAAATTGGTAAGACAGTAAAATTGCACAACAGAAAGTTTGAGAACAATGGTTAAATAATAACTCATCACTCACACAAGGGCCAGCCACCTTAACATTGTATAGAGTGACCCGCAAGGAATAGTGGGTACCTTTGTAAATCCTATCCCATTGCTCAAAATCTACCCCTCCAGTATTCAATAAGTTCTCAGTTGTTTAAGCAGGCTGATTTCTCTTCTTCCGTCTCTGTTTTATCCTTTAATAGATGTTCAGTGGCTTTCAATATTGCATCTCCTTCTGGTGCATATTTGTTATCATGATATGTAATAGTGAAGTGGATGACTTGTGTCTGGATGACAAGGTTTGTGGCGGGGGGGACACTCCCCAGGCATGCAGAAAACAATGATTTTTGTAAATTTATCAAAAGAAATAAACCCTCAAAAAGCCTGAGGAAGAATGATGTCCCTGGGTGTGTCTGGTATACTGATTATGTAGGAGATAATAATTATTAAGCCTGTGAGAAAATATGTGTTAAGACAGCATGTAAACCACCTTGCAGTGCAGTCTCAGGTAGCATAACATTTATTTATTTATTTAAAATATTTATATGCTTGCTTTTGTCCTAAACATCTTGTTAGTACAATTTATACGAAGATATCAGAATCCATTACAACAACCACCAGCCTTTCTATAATAAGCTGGTGTCTCATCTGCAAACATGGTAGATAAATGATATGTCAATAAACCCATTTGTATAGATAATGTTCTTACCAATGACTTGGGAGACAACCTAAGTAAGTCTACTAGGAAGTAAGTCCCATTTTAGTTAATATTTTTGAGATCTCAGCCTGAGAAACTTCTTCAGGTTTGTATATTTCAGAAGTTTGCTTTTAAATGTTCTCGGAGTACAGCAAAAATATGTCGCCTTTCCTTTCAAAGTTACTTTACAAGTATGTTACCCTGATTAGCTCAGCACATATATGGTTACAGTCATTTGGTGATATACAAATAGAGAGAATATTGAGGCTGTTTTGAAACATCATTGTTATAGTGCTCTTTTGCAAGAAATGTGGTGACCTCCTTTTCCAGTACAGTGTGCCCATTTCAGCTAATGGTATGGCTTTTCCAGCTCTTATAATAAGAACATAAATACTCCTTGAACAGTGAAGGAGTGGCAAAACCTAAAGTGCCTGAAAAGTCACAGTTGAGACTGACATGCCATTCTTTACTTGTGCCATCTTGGTTCTACCCATCCCCACTCCAATGTGAGCAGCAAGAAAGAAGTTTCCATCTTAACTAATCATTGTATTGCTTTTGGTCATGTGATTAATTATTTTAACTTATTTAGACCTATATGGTCTGTGAAAAACGCTTTCTTTATCACCAGTAATGCCATGTAGAAGAGCAGCTACTTTTAAAACATATTCAACCACTTTTTAAAAACTTAGTTTTAATCTACTTGTTCTTTTGAACAAGGTATGGAATTGGTAGCAGTTATTGATTGCTTGTAGCATTACCTAATCTTCACTAAATGTAGGAAGCTTTTCAGATTTAGAAAGGTGGCAGAAAATGTCTAGTAATGATGCTGCTGGGAATTCAGGCTCAATATTGTGGTCAGTATAAAAGGGATGCAGCTATAAGAGGTATTTTATTATAAGCTGGTTGGCTCTACTAAATGTTCATGTGAGTGTAATATTTTGATGATGATGTTGTATTTACAAGACGCTTCTCAATTTCAGTTTTTCTAACTGCTATCAGTAAAAAAGTCTCTGAGTTACCGTACTAATTGTTTTACATGTTATGTGCTATCCAGCATTACAAGACCACTGAATTGCAGGCAGTAACATAATATAGCAACAAAGAATAGATGTGGGCAAGTGGGGGACCTGCAAGAACTTGTGGGGGACATCTCATTTTCCCCTCCCCCACTATTTCCTCTTTCTCTTCCCTGAAAACCCCCATAGCCTCTTCCCTTTTACTGCTTCCTATTCACCTTTCCACTCGCCAACCAACACATCTTGATTTGTCCTTCTGTCTTCAGCTTTCCCTCCTTCCCTTTCCCTGGCAGCCTCTTCCCCAGGAAAACTTTGGTCCAGTTGCCAACTGTCAGGACCAGCTGCATGGTTGAGAACTTGCAAAGAGTTGCAGGGGACACCTCACTTTGCCCTATATCCCCTTCACCACATATTTCCTCTTTCCCTCCTCTTGGGAGCCCCTATGTTCTCACCTTTCTCTGCTTCCTTATCTCCATCCCACCCACCTTTATCTTGTCTCCCCAGGTTCAGCTGTATTTATTATTTATTTCATTTATACCCCATCTCTCTCCACAAAGGGGACCCAAAGCAGCTCACATCATTTTCTTGTCCATTTTATTCTCAAAACAACCCTGTGAGTTAAGCTGAGAATGTCTAACTGATCAAAAGTCACCCAGTGAGCTTCATGGCAGACTGGAGATTTGAATTTGGGTTTCCCAGAAACTAATATGAAACTTCAACCACTACGCTACTTTGGCCTTTGTGTAGTAGATGCTGTTGAACAGTAGTAATCAATCAGTCCTGATCAGATCAGGTAATAGTAAGTTGCTTGGTGATTGCTGGTGGACTTGGCCCAATGAGTGTTCTCTCAGAGGCCAAAACAGCCCTGGAAAGGGCCCTGCCTCCCTCCTTTTACTGACTGAAACCAAACCTTGCAGGCTGGTAATACTGTTTTGATTGCCTAGCAACAACCACTGAGGGTTCAAAGCTACAGGCACACCTTCTATTACTAGACAGGGTTAACCTCCAATAGTTAATTTATTTACTTTTTTAAAAAATCAGATTTTTTCCCGGCAAACCTGGGTTTTTCCCCAGGTTTTCAGACAACATCTGCCTTGTCTGTTAATAGCCCAAGTCTCTAGATTTAAGTATCCACAGACCTGGCCATGTTGAAAATTAGATATATTGATGATAGCATTAAAGATTCAATACAGAGAAGTGTTATAAGAAATTAGTAAAACTGGTATAAACATGACCTTCACTGTGTTTCAGTAATTATCCTAGTCCAGATGATGGCATTTGTATCATGACTTTCCTTTTCTGCCCTCTTTGTTTTCATTTTTATCTGGTTATTTCACTGCTGAATAATTGCTAAAGAGAATCCATTATGCAAGGCGAGCATTCATTTTGCAAGAGAACTTGCTTGTAGCTATTGCCATATTTGAACCTTACTAATGCATGTAAATTAAAAACTATAGTATTCGAATTACTCCTGTTTGAAATAAAAAACAGAATCTGATCATTACAATCTGCAAGCCAGGTATTATCACTGGGCTAGTGAGCTGCTGATGATAAATTGTACTGAATAGCTTGTGGATAGAATATTTTATCTCAGTTCTCTATCACACAGCACTGCATAAAATAAGAATGATTCATCAAGCATGAGAGCTGGTGGTTTATGAAATTCATTGCTCACGGCAAGTGTATTTTTTTTTTAATTCAGAAGACAAAGCAACTCACAAGGGTTATCTAGTAATCAGTGTGAATTACTTCTAGGTATAACCCACACTGGAAAAAATTAAAAATACATTTGCTGTATGGAAAGCTTTATTGCTGTGGGTGTTATAATTTAATTGCATATTATCCTATAGCTTTTTAGACCACTTTTCTTTCAAAACCCCTCATTTTGAGAGTAAAACTGCATAATCATATGTAACGGGATTATTATATTGAAGAAGCCCCTGCTATTCTTCCAGCAACTATGTCTTCCATGCTTGTATACCTTAGGCTGTAGAGGATATTTTGTTTATTCAGAAGGACATGTAAAAGGAAGACACACAGTGTAAAGCCATCCCTTTTCCTCAATTCAGATTTACAATAATGTTTCATTTATTCTTGTGTATTGATGTCCCGAGGCAATGTTCCAAATGAAAAGATAATAACATATGAAAACGTGTCAAAAACTAATTACATTTTGTAACTTGTTTTTCCTTCACATAAAGTATATTTTTCACCACGCTGTCCAGTCACATGCTGAGATTCTTGCTAACATTATCACATGCCAGTCACACCAGGTCTCAGTGGTGCCTCTCCTTCTGTCATTATTTTCAGCATCAATTAATTTTCTCCTGACCTCAGCTTTGGAAAATGTAGCAGAGAATTATCAGTGCATGGTTTGCAGAGTCTATTTTGAAAGCATTAGGCCACTGTTTTTTTCCAAAGATGGAGTAGGCCAAACATTATATTTTCTCACCTGCAGGGTTGCCTAGTAACCTGAATTAAGGATTTTCGCCAAGCCTTCAAGACAAATAAAAGACTGTAATGCAGGTTGACCCAGGTTGGGGTGGGGGGGAGTCGGCCCCAGTCAGGTTGATCAGAATTTTAAATAAGGAAATATGAAACAAACACTCTCATTTACGTTCACTGGGGAAGCAGTTCGTATAACCAAAACAAGCTTGTTTGGTAAAGCAAACTGCGAATACCACAGAGCATCATCTTTCACAAACGTTAAATCTCGATTATGAACTGCGCTTTTCGGTGGCTGTTTTGATGGCTTTTCTGTCAGAGAAAATATTGACTGAGTATTGAAGATATGTAAAAGGCATCTTCCGAATAGGTAAATATACCTTGGAGAGGATGCTTTCTACAAACATGCTTGCTTGCATACGTTTGGTGGAGGTTCGCATAGATTTGTTCAGCTTTCATTTAATAACTTCAAGGAATGAAATTCCTTGTTTAATGTATTGCCATTCAAAAAAGAAAGATTAGTGTGCTTTAGAGATGGGGGGTATTCTTTTTAAAGCTATTACAGCTTTGTCCTTGACATGCAAGATTCCTTGGGGGAGGAGAAGAGGGGGAAGAGGAGCATGCAATAGAAATTTCTGCTTCAAAGTAGTAGCGCAATTAGGAAGTCAGCACCTAGCGACAGTCCTCTGCAAATGATGGTGTCAGGCCACCAAGGGGCTGAGGGTGGCAGGAGTGGCATTCACCCTAGCAAGATGGAAATAAATGCCCAGTTTGATAAAAGAAAACAGACAATTTATGTATACCCTGAAGAGTTAACAGCTAGTGAGCCATTCCTATGGGTCAAGTGCAGCATTTGCATTTTGATGGGATGTTATCAAGTAATTAATGCACCAGTCAGGATTTATTACCTCAGGAGTGAACTGAAAGGTTCATTACAAAATCGGTTTCACTTGAAGATAGGCATTTCCTCAGAGTTAGCTTTTGACATGTTGTTCCTAGCTCCCTCTGCCTGTGGCAGCGGTGGTAGAAGGCCAGTGAGGTGAAATTCATTGCTTAATAAGGGCATTCACTTTGGGTATTCTTGTGATAATAAATGTATACATCAAGGCCGCACTGCCTTGTCAGTTTAATTGCTTCTTGTGGTCCTTAACAAGCCAATCTTAATCAGTCTGGACCATGTTATGAATAATTTAGGGATCAGCAGACTTCACGCTTAATAAGATGTACTAGATTATAAAACTTAAGAGCACTGTTTACAGAAAGCATGCAAAACACTTTATTAGCAGCAAAGTAGGCAAAACATGCAGTGAGTTATTCCAGCATTTGCAGTTTGTGAGCAACAGCTGTGTGTCTTGATGCTGTAATACCCCTCCAACCCCCTCCATTTTTGTTGAAGGCCATAGTTCGGCCTTTCTATCCATCTAAGCCTCTGTGAGACATAATGGGAAATTTGAGTAGGCTATGAGATTAAAGCTAGGAATCGATGACCAGCCAGCAATTGTCATTTTCAAAAACATTCTTTTATCTTTTTAAATGCAAAGCAGATCTTAAAAAAAAGATGGACAAAATTACCTTTGTGTGTGCATGTATGTCTGACAACCCATATGAATTTTAATGTAATTGTTTAGAAGGGACATTGAGCTGTCAAATTTAGATCAGTCATAGGAATTTCAAAATGGTTTCTTCTTTGTTTAGTAATACAATTGGAAGGTGGGATAGTCTGTATGTATATGATTTTTTGATGCAATATAATGTGTTTAAGCAAAATACTCTTTATTCATAAAGGTAATACAGAAATGCATTAAACAATGAAAGTGAAATCTCCTCAAATCTCTGTGTCTGTTAGATCTTCTACATTTAATAAAATTTTGCTTGATTTAAAAGAACATCTAACCTTATTGTTTCAAAAGAACTCTTTGTCCTCCATTTTACCTCAACAGTCATAGGCTATAAGTAGTCCATAGAGTAATGCATCATTCAGTTTATGACATCTAATAAAGGCCTACTGCATGCATTAAAACCAGGTGCTTCAACAATTTTCTTCCTTCCTTTCTTTCTCTGCTGTGTTCTATTGTTCTCAGACAACCTAAACAGAAAGAATTCCACATGGAGTAGTTTTATTTTTATACCTTTAGTTAAGGTATAACACCTTCTATGAGTGATCTGTCATCATTTGATGCTTATGTAAATAATATGTGCATATAAATTTGGCAAAGTGTGCATGAATCCATGTACATCATGTGTATGTGCATACATTAAGGTTAAGAATTCTATATTGTCAATCATTTCCTAATGCATTAAAAATGACATTATTGTTAAATTACATTTATGAATCAGAAAGACAGCTACCAGTAAATGAAAAACAACTTCAAACCTATTTCCAAACCTATAGCTGGACCATCATATTCCTTTGTTCTTGTGCAGGTTAATAGAGATTGAGGAGATGGGCAGAGGAAAAGCAGTGCAATTTTCTGCTATTTAAGCTTGGCGAAATGGCACTCTTCAGGAAGCAGCAAAAAGTATGAAAGCGTAATAGGCGTTTTAAAAGTAGAAGTCCATATAGCTGCTTGAGGGATCCTCAGATTTAGGCATGCATAGAATCACGAATGAGATAATCAGCATTGTGAAATTGAAACCTGTCTGCTGCCTGCTGCTGTTCTTCCCTCTTTCAGTGGAGTGATTTGTAACACTCATCTTCTTCAGGCAAGGCAGCCTTCAAGATTATCCAGAACTGTCAATAGTAATTGCCAAAGTATTTTATTACCTACAGAAAATCAAAGGAATTTTATAACCAACAGTTATCAAGTTTCAATACACGGTATAAAGAGAGCAATTTTAGTTGGAATGCAATCGTGTTTGGCTTGCTTTAATGTTCTTGAGACAATTCCTGTGCAACCAACTACAACATCACTGTATTTAAGCTTGAGGCAAATACACACACACACACACACACACACACACACACACACACTTTTGGTTTTAAAAAAACACAATGTAGTAGAGCATGCGAAAGTGAGTGGTTTTTAATTGCCATACAAAATACATCTCAGCTAATTACATCTAAAAGAAAGGGTTTTTTTAATATAAAATACAAGATGGCATTTTGGAATTCTGTCAGCTGAAATATGTTTTAAAAGAGAATTCTGTATCATTAACTTCATACTGCTGTGGAAATTAGTAAAACACAATCTTTATTATGAATTTTGAAAATATTAAGCCAGAGCGTATATATTTCTGTTTGTATTGTTTGGGGGAATTTGTTATTAGCCACAATTCTTAGTTCAGCAGATGCTTCAGATTTTGGCCTAATTTTCACTCTGTTGCTAAACTTGTGTCTGGACTCTACCACTTCAGAGTACAGCTGAAGATTCATATTCCTGAATACTCCGTACAAATTAATTCCCTGCACATAGAAAATCCACATAAGATAAAGCATTTTCTATTTTCCAGATGTAGGGATTTTTAATTTATTTATTTTTGCAGAAGAGTATTAAATCATGTGAGCCATAACTGCAGTCTGTAGTAGTTCATTATAGGCACAGGTTTGCCACCCCAGAATTAGGCCATAGTGGTTTAGAGGCCAAAGTGCCACATATCCCTGTGAAACCCAATCGTTTCTTCAAAAATATTTTCCCCCTCTTATATGTAGAACTAACAGTACGATCCTTAGAACACTTTCCTGGGAGTAAACCACATTGAATAGGTGTTACAGCCCATTCCTAAGGGGCGGGGACTCCTTAGGAGCTGGCATGACCCCGCACAGGCATAGGTGCCACCTTATCATGGAATAAGGTGGCATCTACACCTGCGTGGGGCCAAACAAGGTGTGTGGGGGCGTTCCAAGGGTGGAACTGCCTTTAGGCAGCTTCCACAGCCCTTTCGCCTGGGAAATGCCCCCTTGAGCTGCGGCAGGGCTGCACCACCTCGATATGGTGGCATAGCCTCGCTTTGTGCTATGGGGCATCCCCCCCTTTTCCCTTTTTTATTTAAAAAATGCTTTTTTGTCTCTGCAGCGGCAGGGAAGCCTCTGAGGAGGAGGTGTGGCTCCACTGCTCTCGGCTGGCATGGATCTACCCCCCCCCCTTCAGGATTGTGCTCTATGTAGTAGTATAAGGAGACCTGCTTAGGATAGCGCTGTAAATGACCCACAGTGCTATTGACTTAAGTGGATGTAGACAGATATAACTGCTTAGGATGACAGTCACACAGTTGAGCAGTGATTGAGTGAACGTATATTCTTTCACAACAAAATAATACAAGTGGTGGCTGCAACCATTTACGGTATGTAAAGTAGTTGGATCAGAGGGAGGGAGAATGTCTACTCCTTCCTTTGCCTCTCTTTCCTAACCTCCCTGGTAGGCTCATTCATCTCTGGGTAGCAGTAACTTTATCTACCCATCCAGGACCATGGAGCCAGCAGGCATTATGACACCATGGCTGTTGCTGCGCTGCTGTTCAGTCCCAGCAAATCTCAAGGTGATGGGACACCCAGTAGATTATTGCTTTCCCTTCAGCGATCCAGAGTAACTTCACACCAGTGATGTATCCTCCTGTCCATCAGCTCCATGGAGCAAAGGCTCAGAAAGACCCAGTAGCCACTCATTCTGTTGCTGAGAATCCATTTGTGTGAGATCCCAGTCAGAATGGCTTTATGGAGAGAACAGGTAAATAGCTAGCACAAGTGCAACTGTTGGCTGATGCAGGGGAGCTCTAGAAATTTGAGACTGCTGCACATATGCCAATACTGAATCTTTTGAAAAGCACAGAGTGAGAAACTTGTAAAGAAACATGGATAGAATGCATAATAAACTATAGCAATAAAGGAGCACAGAAGAACATACTTGGAGGCCATAGTAAAATATGAGTACATAGGAATTCAGAAGCCTAATTTTTGCTGAGGGAACCCATGCGCTAATAATTTCTAATCTGTGTATCTTTGGGTAGTATCTGCAGATTTTTAGGCTTTTAAAAAATGAATGATGAGAACTAAAAATTGGCATCCTGGGTATCCTAGGCCTTTTTTTTTTTTTTTTTTTTTTTGGCCTCCTGTTGTTTTTCTGAGGGATTTCCAGGAGTGTCAGTTGCATAAAAAAATTGGGCTAAGTACTGCTGAACAGACACTGGCATTCCATTTATGTGAAGGGGTGGAGGAGCTGCCAGCCACACGTATCAGGAATGTGCAGGCCCCTGTGATGCATACAATGCACGCAGTTGCATAATGTGTGAATTGGATAGTGCATGGTACAGATTCCATTAATGCTTCATTGTACCCCTGTGGAAAATGCACACATTGCTCAATTTACATGTGATCATGCGAATCACGCTTCCAAAACACATGGGTAGCAGGCTCCCCCATCGTGTGCCAGGAACACTACAGTTTAATGCATAGTGGAAAGCCTATACTGTTTCAGGGATGGCGGCAAAAAAATCCTGCCTTGTCACCCGTATATCCACACTGTGCTATCCAGTAGAGGTACTTCAGTGTTTTGAGGACTTTTACAACTAGGTCTCTAGATGAAAATAAGATTGCAGTCTAGTGTGATTTACTTGATAGGTACTTGATAGATAAAATTGCTTTGAATCAGACTTAGTTGCTTCTGTTTTTTAACAGGATCTGAACCAAAGGTGTCCAGTCCTTCATGTTTACTTTTGATCTTATCATTTTCAGTCTATTTAACCTAGTGGTATGGACAAGGTTTTGTCTACAGTCGCTGTGTTGATCTTTTTCAAGAGAAAAGGTCCAGCAGTCTTGGGGCAGGGCTTTCTCAGTGGTGGCTGGGGAATACTTTTCTAAAGAGGCCTGTCAGATGACCTCATTTCTCAGTTTGCACTATTTTCACTCATGCATTTTAATTGAATATTGGGACATTGGTACAGTTTTTTGCTCTCTCTGCTGTTTGATGTCTGCTTCATTTAGTTTTGCTCATTTTTTCTGATGTATTAATTCTTATTCTTATTAATTATTATTATTATGTCTTGATTTTGTTATTCACTGTCTCTGTGTCTTTTGACAGAAAGGAGATAAATAGGTTTTAGAAATGAAATAAATAATAAAACGTTTAAAAATTATTCTTCCCTTTTTTGTTTTGTTTGAGAGGCAGCTAACATCTACTTCTAGCTGAGTTTAATAGCTACAGGTTGAGTGTATCCCTTATCCGGACTTTTGACCAGAAGTGGTCCGTATTTTGGAAAATTTTGGAATTTTTGCATATGCGTTATGAGATACCTTGGGGATGGGACCCAAGTCTAAACACAAAATTCATTTATGTTTTATATATTCTTTATAGCCTGAATGTAATTTTAAACAATATTTTTTTATAATTTTGTGTACCTTGAACCATCAGCGGCACTGCTGAGGGCCTGTGAGTAATGCCTGCATGCCTGTTCAAAAGGCCCGGTTTTCAGATCAGTCCAGATAAGGGATACTTAACCTGTGTTACATTTGGCATAGCTGTATCCATTTTGATTCCTGGACCTTCTAAATTGTAAATCCTATGAAAAGTTCTCGTAGGTTATCCGGACTGTGTAACCGTGGTCTTGGTATTTTCTTTCCTGACGTTTCGCCAGCAGCTGTGGCCGGCATCTTCAGAGGAGTAACACTGAAGGACAGTGTCTCTCAGTGTCAAGTGTGTAGGAAGAGTAATATATAGTCAAAAAGGGATTGGGTTTGACCTGAATCATTGTCCTGCAAAAAGTAACAAAGGTAATGTGCTAACCATTGTCCTGTAAGTATCAAGATAATGTGCTAATGAGGGTGTGGTATGTTAATATGGAACCAAGCCTTATTCATTCTTAAACTCTCTTCTTTTCTGTTAAAGTTGTGCTGATGTTTATGAATTTCAATGGCTTCTCTGTGCAATCTGACAAAATAGTTGGTAGAATTGCCCAGTCTTTCAGTGTCTTGGAATAAGACCCTGTGTCCTGTTTGTGTCAGTCCATGTTCAGGACAGGACACAGGGTCTTATTCCAAGACACTGAAAGACTGGACAATTCTACCAACTATTTGGCTTCCTGTCTTGAAAACCTCCAGACTAACAAAGACTACAGTCAACAATAGCCATGCAGATTAGCTTTGGATTTCACACATTAACAGATCACTTCAGGATACAATGGTTTCATATTAACATACCACACCCTCATTAGCACATTATCTTGATACTTACAGGACAATGGTTAGCACATTACCTTTGTTACTTTTTGCAGGACAATGATTCAGCTCAAACCCAATCCCTTTTTGACTATATATTACTCTTCCTACACACTTGACACTGAGAGACACTGTCCTTCAGTGTTACTCCTCTGAAGAGGCCGGCCACAGCTGCTGGCGAAACGTCAGGAAAAAAAATACCAAGACCACGGTTACACAGCCCAGATAACCTACGAGAACCAATGAACTCTGACCGTGAAACCCTTCGACAATACCTATGAAAAGTGTTGCATTTTCCCTTTAACGCTTATTTGAGAACCCCTTTAACTCTTCCTTTCTATAAGGTTTCCTTGGGTAAAGGAGAAAATCCCAGTCCTTAACTACCCATTACAACGTTTTGTGTTGAGGAAGATTAAAAGATGCACACCTCACATCTTTTGTTGCAGGTTTTTTTAAAGTAGAGGCAAAAGGATAAATATCCTGTAGATATAAATTAATGAACCCTGCATTGGTGAAGCAGGATAAACTATTTACTGCTAACATCCCTATTTGATTAGCACACATCAGTCAGCTCATCGAGTGCTACATGCACACAGGAAAAGTGAGCAGCACGGTGTTCTGTAAGCGCATGTGGTGCATGGAATAAATTCAGTAAAGCATGCCACTTACCTTCAAGCTGTACATGTTTTCTCACTGTATGTGTTAGTAGCTGGGGCATACTAAATACAAACAAAATACTGGAACATATCCCATACTTGTCTGGCTGAACTTTCTGTAAACATGTACAAGCTAATGGGTACAAGCTAATGGGTAGCCCTTGCCCCAAACTGTCAGCCTACCCTTGCCTCAGTGGGTGGCTGTTACAGAGGGAATCTTCCCATCTCGATTCTTTTCTAATCGTAGGGAGCTTTGTTGTTAAAACCCGCTGAGGAGGTGGTATGAAAAAGAGACTCAGCAGCAACTGAGAAGACATGAGACTGTATCTCTGCAACAAACTAAATCTTACAGTGATATGGCTGAAAATGTCTCCCTGTGAAATTACCATATACTATTCTTATCCCTGAACCTAGAACCAGAAGTACACACCTTCCACTAAAAAAGGGGGATTTCTTCATGCTGCTGTCTTTCATGCTCCCATCTGTTTCTTCTGTTTTGTGATCTCCTCATGCCTGAATATGTCTCTGGTGTTTACATCTATATTTCTGTCCTGCTCTGAGTGCTTCCTGATGTCCAAGACAGCTCTCACCCTCTGCAGCTGCCCAGTGTACCTTAGCAGAGCACACAGGTCAAATGAGTATCCTTTTCTAAAGCTTCTCTATCTTAATTACATTTCTCTGATCTCTCTAGTAAAGTAGAGGTCCCCTGTGCAAGCACCAGGTCATTCCTGACCCATGGGGTGACGTCACATCCCAACGTTTCCAAGGCAGACTTTGTTTGCGGGGTGGTTTTCCAGTGCCTTCCCCAGTCATCTTCCCTTTACCCCCAGCAAGCTGGGTACTCATTTTACCGACCTTGGAAGGATGGCAGGCTGAGTCAGCCTTGAGCCGGCTACCTGAAACCTACTTCCGTTGGGATCGAACTCAGGTCGTGAGCAGAGCTTTTGATGCAGTACTGCAGCTTAACACTCTGCGCCACAGGGCTCCTTCTGATCTCTCTACATAATGATTATTTTCATGTTAAAGTGTGGTAATAAAGAGGCCTGTTGTAGGTGTTCATGCCATGGATCAAAGTGGCTCTTTTGTTATCTCCTACCAAGTTTTTTCCAGTGTACACTATTGTCTATAGACCCCAACGCCAACAAGATGTATTCATGCTGATGTCTACTAATCCAGAACCACAGCAGCTTATCTTTCTAGATAACCAGCCTTGCCATATAGCCTTTGGTACAGATTGCAATCCATTGATGATACTGGGATGAGATTCCTGCATTTCCCCACTTCGAGTAGATAGTATGACAGTTGTTGTTCTTGGTTCAAAGGCACTAAAGTTCCAGCTCACCTCAACTGCAGCTGAGGGTGCAGACTCAAGCTGAGACTCATCCAAAAGACAACATTTGGTCGATGGCATCTGGTCAACCGTTGCTATGAGTATATTGCCAAATGCAGGATAATCTTCTACTGAACAGAGATAATGGACTACCAGATACTCCATGACTGCAATCTTTATTCTTGGCCCCTGCTGGGTTCTTGATTCTGCCTATGATCCAAGAGGCAGCACTCCATTAGATCTTCCACATTTCTGGCAAATGCAGCACAGAAATGCTCCATTCAGTTCATATCCCCTTTATAGTCATAAAAGGATTGCATCTTGCAAGCTGCCTTTCACAGTGATTCAGCAACCCTCTAAGGTAACAGTCTCTATAATTAACACCAACTCACTATATTGAAATACACTGTAAGCTGTATATATAACTGTGACAATTCAGGGGTTTGATGAAGTAATGCCAATGTTTGGAACAGCTTCACATATCTATTCGGGGATGGTCTACTGGTATTATTTAATGATTACATAATAGAGTTAGTGGCTTTCTTAAGTGCAAAGTTAAAAACATCAGACAGAACACCTTCATCTTAGGAGACAATGTAATGAACACGTTTACAATTGGTTTGCTTGTTTCTCTACCAGGCAGGTCTCTCTGATTCTACTGAGAAAACCACTAGGAGTTTATACAGTGAATAAGGTCATCTGTTCTCTGATACTAGGGCTTACTCTTTGAGATTACCCTTATTTATGGACAGTGTAATCAATCAACCCTAGTGTAGGCCTAGACTTGTCCATTTCTTGCACCTACACGGTTGTTTCTACCTTTCCCAGACTGATGTATTGGCTCCTTTGCTTCCTTTTCCTGGAGAGTTATTTCTAACTTTTCAATATGTGGCCCTTCCATTCTGGTCTGTCCCTTGAGATTCAAATTTGGGTACATCTGAAGGAAATAAATAGCCAGTTTTAAATAAGAGATTTTATAGTTGGTTCCCTTTGTTCTGTCCCATTCCAGCCTGTCAACAAAGGGAATCGTTTTTTGGTTCCTCCTTCTTTTCCTGAACTAAGGATTGTTTTCTAATGATATTCTTATTATCAGAATAAATAAGTAACATAGCTCAAACTCACTCTGCCCTGGATAGCCTGCCTAGCCCAATCTTATCAGATCTCAGAAGCTAAGCAGGGTCAACCCTGATCAGTACTTGGATGGGATACCACCAAGGAATACCAAACCACCGCTGAACATCTCTTGCCTTGAAAATCCTATGTGTTTGCCGTAAGTTGGCTGTGACTTGATGACAAAAAAGAAGCTCAAACTTTGTGTTTCTAACCCTGCTCAGTTCATTCATTTATGAATCATCTTCCTAGTTCAAATGAAATTCTTGCTTCCTGCTCACCAGGTGAGGAATGAGTTCAGACTTACAACTTTCCCCCCTTCCGATTACCGTATTTCCCCTTCTGATTACTGTCTTTCGCTCAACTCTCTGTGCAATATAAGTATTTTCTTTTATGAATATGACCCACATTTCTATACAAAGATGGAGGAGACAGCATCTCTTCCATAATTCCTGTCCCCCCATCACTGTTGAAAGCTAGTATATGGCACCACTCAAAGAAAACTGTGTTGCATACCTTTTTTTTCTTGTGAGAGTTCCAGACACATTCACTTTCCTGCTCTTGTCCCTCTCATGGTTCTTGAGCCAGTCTTTCTTTGAACCTGGCAGTCCTGAATTCTGAAATGAGTAGGAAAGTTCTTTTCATATATAGCTTCCTCAGACAGCTATCAAGAATATGAGAAAACCCCAGTTAGTTGCTAATGTGATTTTGAAGAGTTTTCTGCCATGCAGCCGGCTGCCTAGCTATCATATTGTGACTGGGCATAGGTCACTCTTGAATGATAAAACAAAAAAATTTCCAGCTTCTCAACAGTGAGATGGCATGAGGATGAGTTTATATACATTGGATAACCTATAAGGAATGTCTGTTTCAAATGGATCCTACCTTATGGCTTCAAAAGTTACAATTTCTAGAAAAAAAACAGTTCTTAATATGTGCTGAATTACAGCCATTCTCCCCAGTACAAAGCTCCACAGCTACTTTGATGTGCATGAAGAAACCATTGACTTCCCTATTCAATGTACTACCAGGAGCAGCTCCTTGCATCTGAGTTTTTACGTGTGCAAACAGGCTCTAGGTATACAGAAAGATGTTTGTCAAATGTGTCTGAATAGCATATGTAATTTCTTTACATAAGTTAACATTAGTATCACTGACACAATTTGCACCAGTTTGTTATAGATTACTCCGACTACTGTAATCGGGAGGGATTTCAGATCTACAGTGCTACCAGGTACATTCATTACTTAACATAAAAGCTACAGGGTTAGGCTTAATTGTACTTCATTACTCTAGGAAGAAATCTAAACTATTATATGTAATAACTGTGTGTCTGTTTAAACATACAGCTATCGGACTAGGTGGGACAAAAGTTACTGAGCAATAGCAGATAGCACAGCTGTATTTGCACAGAGCTGTACCTGATTGCAACCTCCTGTAGTGTGAGCAGTGGTAAGTGAACTGTTTCTGTGTTGTTCACTCACTCTGTCAGATCGAAACTCAGCTCAATAGCATTAAACTGGCTCCCATTTGAAAGATTTGTCTTACAAAACCCTGAAAACTGCTCTGAACATGCATACATTGATTTTGTTGCTGGAATCTCCTGAGCTTTGAAGAAAAAGAAAGCTTCACATGCAGGTGGGAGAAGGCTTACCTTCTCAGTAATTTCTTTTTAAAGGAAAGTTTTCAGTTCAGCTAAGGCGAAACTAATCAGTGATGCGCAATGATATAAATGGTGTAAATGCTGTGTTATTATATAACTTTGATCAACAAGTTAAAAAAACGTCTCCAGAAATCTAGTCAACTATACAGTGAGGGGAAAAAGTATTTGATCCCCTGCTAAATTTGCCAGTTTGCCCTCTGACGAAGAAATGACCAGTCCATAATTTTAATGGTAGGTTTATTGAGCTGTGAGAGACAGAATAACAACAGGAAAAACCCCAGAAACCCAGAAGACAAAAGTCAGAGATTGCTGTGCATTATAATGAGTGAAATAAGTATTTGATCCCCTATCAACCAGCCAGATTAGGGTTAGAGTTAGGGTTCTGCTGTCGACAGAAGCAATCAATCGATCAGATTCCAAACTAGCCACCATGACCAAGACCAAAGAGCTGTCCAAGGATGTCAGGGACAAGATTGTAGACCTTCACAAGGCTGAACTAGGCTACAAGACTATTGCCAAGCAGCTTGGTGAGAAGGTGACAACCCTAACCCTAATTGTCAACCTTCCTTGGTCTGGGGCTCCATGCAAGATCTCATCTCGTGGAGTTGCAATGATCATGAAAACGGTGATGAAGCAGCCCAGAACTACACGGGGGGAACTTGTCAATAATCTCAGGGCAGCTGGGACCATAGTCACCATGAAAACAGTTGGTAACACACTACGCCATGAAGGACTGAGATCTTGCAGAGCCCGCAAGGTCCCCTTGCTCAAGACAGCACATGTACAGGGCCGTCTGCAGTTTGCCAATGCACATCTGAATGACCCAGAGGAGAACTGGGTGAAAGTGTTGTGGTCAGATGAGACCAAAATCGAGCTCTTTGCCATCAACTCACCTCGCCGTGTTTGGAGGAGGAGGAATGCTGCCTACGACCCCAAGAACACCATCCCCACCATCAAACATGGAAGGGGACATATTATGCTTTGGGGGTGTTTTTCTGCTAAGGGGACAGGACACCTTCACCGCATCAAAGGGACGATGGACGGGACCATGTATTGTCAAATCTTGGGTGAGCACCTCCTTCCCTCAGCCAGGGCATTGAAAATGGGTCGAGGATAGGTATTTCAGCATGACAATGACCCAAAACACACGGCCAAGGCAACAAAGGAGTGGCTCAAGAAGAAGCACATTAAGGTCCTGGAGTGGCCTAGCCAGTCTCCAGACCTTAATCCCATCGAAAATCTGTGGAGGGAGCTGAAGGTTCGAGTAGCTACACATCAGCCTCGAAATCTTACTCACTTGGAGAGGATCTGCAAAGAGGTGTGGGACAAAATACAGCAGAACCCTAACTCTAACCCTAACCCTAATCTGGCTGGTTGATAGGGGATCAAATACTTATTTCACTCATTATAATGCACATCAATCTCTGACTTTTGTCTTCTGGGTTTCTGGGGTTTTTCCTGTTGTTATTCTGTCTCTCACAGCTACAATAAACCTACCATTAAAATTATGGATTGGTCATTTCTTCGTCAGAGGGCAAATGGGCAAATTCAGCAGGGGATCAAATACTTTTTTCCCTCACTGTATAGCATACCTTTATATCAGATGGCATGCTTGATGAACTTATCCTATGGTAAAGGTAGTCCCCTGTGCAAGCACCGGGTCATTCCTGACCCATGGGGTGATGTCACATCTCGACGTTTACTAGACAGACTATGTTTATGCGTTGGTTTGCCATAGCCTTCCCCAGTCATCTACACGTTACCCCCAGCAAGCTGGGTACTCCTGTGGTACCAGATTAACCTCCCCCATTCTTTCTTTTGAGGAAATCCATATGATGATTTTATTTTCAGACATTCATATTACTTTCTCCAAAAGAAAGCATCCATATGAATACACGTTGCAAAGTGCTGACCACTTTAATTCGCTGCCTTGAAGGTGAGGCATTTACGATTTGAAGTTTAGTTCCATTCCATTTAATTCTAAATTAAAGCATCACATGTGGCTGATTCACTTGTCTTTTCTCCTCTAAAAAGAAAGAGCATTTGAACTTGTCAGCTAAAGAACGTTTCTTGTTTTGTCCTTGATACAGTGTACAGGCTATATCAGAATGAATGCAAATATTTTATATAGTGTAGTGTGAAAGGATTACAGCATGCTTAGTTGGCAAGCCTCGTGTCGCAGCAGGGAGTGCCTGAATGAAGTGAGCGTAGCACCTTGAATACAGAAACAATTTTATACCCTGTGGCACCACCTCTTGCAATTATTCATGTGTGTTTGTCACAATTTGGATAAAGGGATGTGAAGATTTTCTGAAACTGTGGTGGAGGAAAGCCCTAGGCAGAACACAGCAAAGGTTTAAATGAACTATCTACACCATAAGATATCATAGAACATTGCCCATATATCTAAAATCAGGTCTTATCAGCAATGACTTTGGTCTTTAGTTAGAAATACAATAAGAGTGCTGAAAGAAAACTCCGTAGAGACAGATCAAGCTGGATAAGGGAATTTCAGAAATTAGATAACATTTATTTCCATCATTTGTAAGGAATCACTTGTTTTGCCTCTTAGGCATACATTGGTTATATTCCCATCATTTGCCCAGTGTGGTTCATCTCCACAACAGATCTGTTTTCCAGTTACAATTAAATTAGGAGATCCAATTCTGGAAGCAGAAAGTCTGAAAACCTAACCACAAGGCGCTGAGTATATCGTATACCATTAAACTGATAATGTCTTTAAAGGAGAAATTGAATAGGACCTTTTCCATGGTCCTTCTTCAGTCTTAATATATAGATGAAGCAATCCATAGACAAGTTGTCAGGCATCCACCGTTATTTTATCGTTACGTCAAGAGGAACAAATGGTTTTTGAACCCTGAAATGGAAATGATGGAACTGGCTAAAAATTACATGGTATAAGTAAAATCTTAAAAGAGATTAAAGTGCAGTTGAATTCCTGGTGTATGTAAAAGCTGGACTAATATAGCTTTTCCTATCAAACAGGGTTTTGCAGCTTTTATGTTATAAGTTATATTAAGTCGAGATGAATATTTATTCTGCACTTTGTGTCTAAATAGGCTCTTCAGTGAGGTGAATTGCTTTCTATTGTTAGTTTATTCTAGCCCAAATTATACCCCATAATCTATGGTATGATTATGATATGACTTTCCTTGATGCAGGGGATTGTATTTGATTCTACAACTAGTATTTAAGCAAATTGTATATCTTTTAAGTACATTGGACACTATAGAGTTTTCTGCATATCAAAAGTATTGGCAACTGACATCCTAGTGCTGCCTACTGCATTTTTCAATTATTGTAATCAGATAATCTGTACAGCAGTTAATAGGCAATACAGAATTTTTTGTTTGTTTGTTTGAAGACTGCCAAAAATTAATATAATTGGCTTTAATTCATCTGCTGGTGTTCGTGATTTACGAATGGCAGATTTTAAAGCCCATTCACACTTAACAGCAATGATGAAGGCCCACTTTCCCTGAGGCTGTTCCAATAGTCCTACAGTAACATACAAATGGAGGAACATACACCATGTGAGTGGGGCAGAACCACATGGGGAAGGGCTGTGGCTCAGTTGTAGAGCCCCTACTTGGCATGCAGAAGGTTCCTGGTTCAATCCCCGGCATCTCCAGTTAAAGGGACTAGGCAAGTAGGTGATGTGAAAGACCTCTGCCTGAGACTCTGGAGAGCCGCTGCCGGTCTGAGTAGACAATACTGACTTCGATGGACCAAGGGTCTGATTCGGTATAAGGCAGCTTCATGTGTTCATGTATTATCTAGTAACATAGTTCTTTATATGTGACCCTATTCTTGCCTTTCTCCAATGCTATGTTACCAGAGCAGAATGGGAAGTGGATGTGGCAAAAGGGAGTAGCTTTCACAGTGTTGCTTGTAAGCATTAATCAGCCCTTGACAGTTTGGAAGGCACAAGTAACCACCATTCAATGTGCTTGTCTTAATCCACTATGGACACACATGGAGGGATCCCCATAGAACATAACCGAACTCACCACACACACACACATACGTACACACACACTGAGTGCACACCTCCCATGTAGAGATTCCTCCACATATAGATGTTGTTCCTATGGGAGAACTGGACTGAGCCATTGCTGGTAGGTTCAATGAGTCTGTCAAGTGAAAAAATAAATAATTTTTACAAACTCATAGCAGATTTAAACTTTTTAAGTCTAGATTTAAACTTTTTTAATCTAATTGTACTGTTAAAATTAGCTTTTCTCCTATAAAAATGACAATGCAAAATTAAATTACGATAACCTTATTGAAACTTACAACAGAATCAACTACCTTTGGTCAAGAACATTCCACTGAATAGTAAAACATGGGGAAATAATTGCCTAATATCAAAATATGACATTAATATAGTAGCCTGTATTATATTTATGAGTATATATTTATCAAAGTGGTTGGGACCCAGCCATTGTTGCAGGAGCCACTGTTTTGTATCTCCAACCAGGACTGTTAATCTGAATGATTTCATATTGATGCTTTATGACATGTAGCTATTAGACCCCTTGAATTGGCTGGGTTCACAAATTATTAATGATTATTCTACCAATCAACCAATGGTTTGGATCCAGAGTGGTTGGAGTTACTACTGATTCCTAGTGCAGATCCTAGCTCTGCATCCCATGTTGTCCCCTGACCCTAATGAGTAGCTTTTCTCAAGGTTCATGGGCTGCAACAAGAATAGGAAGATGTCAACAGTCCATCCCATGGTATCGACTTAGAAACATAGAGCTGGAAGATATCACAAGGGTCATCTAGTCCAACCCCCTGCACAACACAGGAAATTCACAGCTCCTCCCTCCCACTCCCCCAATAACCTCTGCTCTATGACCAATTATATAGATAAAGGCCAGTATAGATATTTACTCCCATCTCTTGAAAAACACCGAAAAGACAAGTTCAGCTTGTGTAAGGTTCTGGGAGCTTAGTGTTTTAAATAAATAGTATTGCTTAGTGTCCTTAATGTGTTCAGTTACAAACAAACTAAAGTTAATTAATTTCACAATTAACTTCTTCTCTAAGAAAAAAGTCGACCACCAAGCTGTACTTGGGAAAAGCTCAGAAAATTAAAAAAAAAAAATTCTTATGGTTATGTCAGCGATTTCCTGGAATATCTCCATTAGCAGCCCTAAATGGAGGTTTTTAAATCTAAATTGCGACCTGTAATTTTTTTACAATAATTGGTGTTTTATTTTTAAAAAAATAATACATATATATTTATTAAAATGTTATAGTGTAAGCCCCCTTGAGTTCCACAAAGGAGAAAGGCAGCTAATAAATATTTTAAATAAATATTTTTTCAAAAAGATCTGAAGAAAAAGAACAGGATTTAAAACATTCTCTTTCTAAACATGGCTTGGATGTCCTTGATTTAAATAAAACAGTGTGGTCCTGAGTAACTTACATGCATTTATATCCCATTGAAATTACTATGATTTAAGCATGCATCAAGAAATGCTTATCCTTTTAATCCTGATGGGATTAAGGTGCATTTAATTATTTTTGGATTATTCCCAAAAGTTATATTTGTAATTATAAATGCTAATAAATCTCTTTAGAACAGATATATCTTTTGCTGCTTGTGTTCACAGAAGTTAAAGACATTGGCTTGGAGCTTAAGTTTTGTTTTCAACTGCACAGGATTCTTTTACTTTCTGGAAGCAGGCCATTGCTGAATTAGAGTGCATTCCTCCAATGTTAGGCACTTTCACTCACACAACACCAGTATCTTTCAAGGAGCTGAAAAGTGCCTTGCTCTCAAGAAATGCAGTCCATAGCTGAGAGCTGCCTCCATGAGCAGACAAAGAGAGATGCAAATGAAAGGTAGGCTTAGGATCCAAGCCAATATCTGCAGTCAGTGGCAAATACTTCATAGTCAGTGGCATATTTATTATATTACTGCAATACGTTTGGATTACTGTAATGCACTTTACATCAGGCTGCCTGGGAAAGGCAACTCGGAAATTGCAGCTGGTTCAGAAAGGGCCAGCCCAGTGATTGTCAGGGATTATCTGACAGGAGCGTACCTCATCTGTTTTAAAACAGCCACATCGGCTGCCAGTTTGTTTCCATCTTCAGTTCAACGTGCTCTTGTGTGTGTGTTCCCACGTGTCTCTGTGTACCAGCTATGGATCTGAGGCTGCCACCTACTAAAAGCTCCCCCTCATGAGGTAGCTAACCTGGTATTGAGCAGAGCTCATGCTTTTTCTATCTTATCTCCCCCTCCCCAATGGAAAAGGCTCACTGAGGGGAGGTGGATGCTAGCTTTACAAATGTTCAGGTGGTGCTTAAAGACCTTTTCAGTTGTTGGCCTTTCGATGGTGTGTAGGCTCTAGGCATTTTAAGGGGGGAGGGGTTATTTGAGGTTTTATTGCATTTGGTGGTTGGGAAATACCTGGAGATTTGGGGTGGAGCCTAGCGAGGGTGGAGTTTAGGAAGGGAAGGGACTTCAGCAGGGTATAATGCCACAGAGCCCACCCTCCAAAGCACCCATTTTCTCCAGGAGAACTGATTTCAGTTGTCTGGGGATCAGTTGTAATTCCGGGAGGTCTCTAGGCTGGCAATATACTGTTTGCAAATTCATGCCTGATACTGCATCACAACAAATGAACAGGTGAACCTGAGATACCATCATTTCAGTGTGCAGTCATTTCTGGACAGGGCAAGAAACTGAACATGCACATGCATGGTCGCACATTGAAAAAAAACAGAACCATCCAAAGTCATCCTTGGTTAACTGCCCAAGTAATTATGTACTGTTGCGCAGGGAACATTGATTTAGAGTGCTTAATGTCCTTGCATATGCAAGGACAGAGACAAGCAGAAATATATTATTTGCACAAATGTCTTCTCCTTTTTAAACAGAATAATGCAGAGCAAGAGTTCGGAATTAATTTCATTAGTCTACCTTTTGTATAAATGACACATGTGTTTTTACTGGCTTATGCTGTGTTAATAAATCTGATCTGAATTTCATAAGCCTAAAGAAAGTAAAAGGTTTTATTTTAGCTGTAAATAATTGTATTTTAATGGATATACCAGTTTATTATGACTCTACTTGGTAAACATGCCATGCTTGCTTGAACATCTTCAATTTTGTTCATTAGTTGTGGACAATCTTCCACTTGAATTGAGAAAAGCACAAAACAAGTGTCTTCGATGTGTTTCTCAGATTTATTATTCCAGGTTTAGTTTCATATTGACTTCAGTTAAGACAAAACCAATATAAATGTAGCCTGTCCACTTTATATATGCAGCTTGGTCAATATGGAACATACCCAGAAAATTTAGTATTCATGTTTTAATCTGTTCATACTTTAGCACGTTCAAATGCTTGTGTTATTCAGTACACAGACATTTATACACAATGATATAATTCTTTATTGGAAGAAATTGCATGCCTTTTCTCTGTCTGCTAGAATGTGAGCCTTTCAAAATGCACAAAAATGGCATGCTTGATTGCTCTATAAAGTTATTAATCAATTCATTTTGTAAAGATTTCAGCACACATAAAGACACCATAACATACATTTTGTGTATTGTAGACACACACACAAACACATATCTTAATATACCTATATACATTCTAAAACACAATCCCTGTGCATGTAATCTACTACCATCTCTTAAATCTTGTGTAAACAGTGTATTTTCGAGACCCATTGTTACGTGTTAATTGAAAAATATAAGGCAATGATTTGTAAGTTTATAGATACAAATGCCAATCAATAAAACATGCAAAGATATTGTTCATGTTGTAGTTGTTACACACCTGCAAACATGTATTGCCTTTAAAAAAAGGCTTTGTCATAGTAGGTATCTGTAAGAAACCTATATAGCTTTGATTTGGCAACAATTAAAAGTCATAAAGGTGTCTTACCTTTAACGTTTAAAATGTGTTGGTTTTCTTTGTATTCAATGTACCGTACATTCCTTCATCTTGCTGTATTATACCCTGGGAAAAACTAGTAAGCGAGTTAAAGCCTGATGACGCTAACGAATCCCAGCGCAAATGACTGAATCAATAGAAAACCAGCCACTGCTGTTTAAGTGTATCGATAAATGTACCTTTATTTTCTCTTGAATGGATAAGTGTCGCAGTTAAGAGTCCTATAGATCTCTTAATTGAAAGTTAATTTTAAATCAATAAAGAGAGTCATTTAAATATTGATCAACCCTTTCTACACGAATTGTTAGCTGATTTTTTTCTGCAACAACTTTGTTTAAATGCAATCAATAGTCCACAATCAGTGCATTCCATAAAAAAATTGACAGATGTTCCCAAAATGCCTGCTAGGCATAAAGTTATCTCTTTACATATGCAGCATAGACATTTAAGATCTCTTTCAGGGGTTTACAGGTAGGAGCATCCCTGGGAAAATAGATATTCTTAAGCCAAACAACAGTATCTAGATATATTTTCCCTTTGTTTACTACTTAAGACATTTGGAATTAAAAATAATTAATTGGGTCCAAAGAATCACATAACTATTTTTGTGACCCCCCCCCCTCACCTCCCCAATCTCATGTTCATATACTCCTGGCAAACCATCATTGAAACTGATGAGGCTTTCAGAAACAGTTTAATGTGGTATGGACTATGTTGTTCAAAGGAGAATAAACTCAAAAAAAAACTATGGGCCTCATCCAAATGCTTAAAGAAGCCCTTAAGGTCCCAGCCAATGTGCAAAACCAACAACATCAATTTATAGTGCACAATATCTCAGTAATGTTTTCAAATATTATTATCTTCATACTGAATATGACTGAGGATGAAAAAATAATGGTCTGTTTAAGACTACCTGATGTGTTCATGACTAAGAGGATATTTGAACTTTTTATTTCCCATGTGATAGCCCTTAAAAGGTATTTATAAAGAGAAAAATTTTATGCATGTTTCTTTCAAGTAACATATCTGTATCATAATTCATTATTTATTACATTTTATCTCATGTTGAGTAGTATACAAGGTCTCCACTATAATAATGTATCCTCACAACAATCCTGTGAGGTAAGTTAACTGAGACAAAATAACTGGCCCATAGTCATCTAGCTGAACTTTGTTGCTGCAGGGATTTGAACCCTGATTTTCCCAGTCCTAATCTAACATTGTTATCATATACTACATTGTCATCCATTAATAATTTTCCATATTATAATTGATTAATGAAAGAAGCCACCCATAAGTATTATAGATTATGAAGTTCTTTCATCCAGCATTTTTTTAACTTACTTTACTTTGTAGATACCATGTCTTTATCATTACTAATGAACACCTATGAGTTATTGCCTCTCAGTGTGACAAGAGAGCCTTTGAGTTAAGAGGATAAAAATTTCATTTCATGACAATGGTCTTGAGTTTTAATGAACTGCTACATGTGGCTTTCATCATATTGACAAAGACCTCTCTAATATGGTTTCCCAAGGAATTTTTGCAATAGGGTATCCCTACATACAACACAAGAGTCACAGTAGAACTGAATTGTTAAACAGACTGTGTAAATTGTACATTTCTCTATAGAAATGTTTATGTTTTTGAGACAAATTCTCTTTTGAATTCAAGTGTAGGAGCAATCTCTACTTCTAAGCAGTAAGTACTTCCATTGAATATGGTGGGTTCAACCATATTATTAACATTGTTTTTTGACTGTATGTTTTGGGTCATAGCATCTTAATATTTAGTGAAACAAAACATTTCAAGCAACTTGGGCATGGCTAACAGATGCTCTGAGACAGTGTCTGTATTGGTAACCTTGTTTAGGATTTCTGGTCCTTTTCTTAGAGCTGAGCATAGAGACAGCTCTTTTCTCCTTGCTCCTGCTCTGGAACTCAGCCTTTCTCCTGTATTGGAACAGTGGCATTCACTGTCACTGCTGAATGAGTTCCTAGTTGAAGGGATAGAAAGAGATGGGGACATTGCCTTCTTAGTGTCCAAAACAATGTTGCACCAGCTCAAGAGGACTAACGGGTTAGTAAAGACCAGTGGTGCAGCGCTTGCATGTGTTTGTCCCATTTCTTTTATAACTAAAGCAGTAATTTAATGCATTAGTGACACTGCAGAGCTCAGCAAAGAATCTATTTGTGTTCTGTGCTGTCTATTGGCCCGAATTACCTTCTTCTGCAAACAACGTCAATATTAGATCGAGGACATATATAAAATATCCAGTGCGATTGCAAAGAGACCTGAATGAGTCAAATTTTTGGCTATTTTTCAATTAATGTTCCATGGGTCTGCTTTCATTTAATTCTGTGGTTTCCCCCTCCTACTTCAGTATCTTTGAACACATTTGATTCCGTTTTCAGTGTTAGGGCAGCCATATTAGAAGAGAAGATGAAAAAGAATGTTGAGGTATCGTTAGTTCATATGCATACAGGTTCAGCTTGTGGAGATGCTGTTTCTAGGGCTGGTCTTAAGATGTGTGACTGATAGATCTTATTTGTCTGATAGAGCTGACCAGGTGAAATAGAGCTACAGCTGGTTACTTCATTAGGTCCTCTCATTGATTGAACCCTGCTGAAGTGATGGAGCAGGCTCCTGAGATAACTGCTGGTAATAGAACAAAATGAATTCTTATCACAGAGATTGGAAAGGCCATTAACCCTGGCCTCCAATGCTTTTCAGAGGTCACAGACAGGAAGCCAAGCAGTGACTGGTAAAACCGTTTTCTGTCTAACTACAGGTCATGTTAGAGGGTGTCTTTGACTTTTTTTTTTTAACCTTTCGGCTTCTATACAGATGAAACTTTGATGTTGGCAGATGTTAATAATAAGCTGTAAATATTGAAAGAAGAAAAACGAGAAGGCACAGGAATGTATTTCAAAGAATATTCAACAAAAAGGCAATTGTGGCTGGGGTGTTTATTTCCAGCATTGGCCGCTACTTGTTTGTACGTTGAACAAAGAATGCAGATAGACTTTCAGTTAAAAATAAAATAAAACTTGGCACAGATTTATATGAAATCTATTTCCTTCCTAGATGAAGGTTATAATTGCCTACATTCGTGTCTGCTTTTGCCAGCAAGTTCATCTGTGAATTAGTGCGGGACCTGTTTGCCTTTCACCTGGTTCAGAAGGGTATATATCTGAGTAACAGTCCTATAATTTACATTTAATGCAACCTTTCAATTGACCAAGAGCCCACAACCTAAGCCCCCATCTCACAGAGGTGGACTTTCCCACATTTGTCAAATCAGTGCCATTCTGGGATAAGCTGGAAGAAATCATCCATTTAAAGTCTGCACTACACATGACAGTTTTTCTAACCTTGGTGACAAATTTACTCAGCCCTGGAGAGTGAGAGTTCTGTTCTGTTGCATGTTTTGGAAGAAGCAATGTATAGTTAACATGGGAATTTCAAAGACATTAGTAGCTCCCTATCCCATAATATGCAACACAACTCCCCCACTTCTATAGTGATATATATAACTGTAATAGCAAGGCAGTTATATACTGTGCTTTAAAACAAGTATAAATTCTGCACCCAGATTTGAAATATACATTTTGCAGGATTTACCATTCTGCATATTGTGTGAATACTTTCTTAGTTTGCTAATCATAAGCCAACTGTGGTACAGACTCCGAAATTCTAACCTAAAACTTGTTGCTGACCCCACTCCCAAAAAAAATCCTAGATATTTCCCACCTACTTTCAGGCTGATTGTGTGGAACTGTAGGTGTGCATCAGAGCCACTGGATAAACAACAAAACACCATCAAAATCTGAAACAAACAAACAAACATTTCTATTTACTTCAGCTACGCTCGTGGCGCAGAGTGTTAAGCTGCAGTACTGCAGTCAAAAGCTCTGCTCACGACCTGAGTTCGATCCCGACGGAAGTTGGTTTCAGGTAGCCGGCTCAAGGTTGACTCAGCCTTCCATCCTTCCGAGGTCGGTCAAATGAGGACCCAGCTTGCTGGGGGTAAAGGGAAGATGACTGGGGAAGGCACTGGCAAACCACCCCGTAAACAAAGTCTGCCTTGGAAACGTCGGGATGTGACGTCACCCCATGGGTCAGGAATGACCCGGTGCTTGCACAGGGGACCTTTACCTTAGGTGTACATGACATCCATCATCCTAAAGAAGCCAACTCTATCAGGACATTCTGATATATATCGGGTTCTTTCGGTTACATGAACCATAAACTTTTCATCATGAGCATTAATCTGTGTACTTCTTTAAAGTACAGTATAAATGTATGGGTTGATTCCTCATTTGTAAAGAATGCTGTATTCCATCCCAGAGCTACAGGTCGGCATGACGTACGTAAAAGATGCTCGTGCAACTTGCACAATGTGCTAGGAATGTTAGGAGAGAGAACGCTATGTGCATGCCAGATTATGTAACCAAGGACTGGTATTTACTGTTCTCAGAGATTCCTCTTAAGAATGTCTGATAATCTTTCTCTCCTCCATCACCCACCCCTGAGTCAGGCTTAGCTTTAGTCGAGCTAAATTTAAAAAATACTGGATTTGTTTCTAGGGTTAAGTTATTTGACCGTGGTAGGTGTAGCTGTGAAGCAAATAATTTTATCCTGGTTGATTTCACAGCCTTAAAATGTTCATCTTTTCCTTTATTTTATTGAGCTGGTTAAGTTAACAATAACCTGAGTAGTATATTCAGTTTTTATAAAGAATTCAGTGAAATAATATTATAGGTATAAGGTGGCTAAACTAATGCATTTTTGTATCTGACATAATTCGCCATTCAGGGAATATGTGTTGTGCTGGTTTTTATTATTTGGTTGCATTCCACATAAACTGATTTCCACGGGACCTTATAAGGCTTCAAGATGTATTTGCTGACAGACCCATACTGTTAAGATTTGTTTAAATAAAAAGGGTGTCATGACAATAGAGAAGCAGATTATGGTTTAAAACACAGTAAGAAATGTTCAGTAATAAGGTACTGTGATACCTAACTCACTGATGTTTCTGTTGGGCATGATGCAACCAATATTAAGCATTTTTAAAATCTCGTGTATTTCAATTAATGAGATTTCTCCTTTCTAACTGAAATTGGTGGAATTAAAGGTGCTTATATTTGTTGGATATGTTCACTCTGTAAAGGTTCTAGCATGGTATAAACTCTCGTCTTTAGAATTTTCTTTTGCTTTCTGTTTGCTTGTATGTGCTATGATTATACACGTGAACACATGAAGCTGTCTTATACTGAATCAGACCCTTGGTCCATCAAAGTCAGAATTGTCTAGTCAGATCGGCAGCAGCTCTCAAGGGTCTAGGCAGAACTCTTTCACATCAACTACTTGCCTAGTCCCTTTAACTGTATATGCCGGGGATTGAACATGGGGCCTTCTGCATGCCAAGCAGATGCTCTACCACTGAGCCCCTCCCCAATTATAATGCCCTTTCCCCACAGAATCTTAAATCAGAGAAGCCATGGTACCCATCAATGCTTGAAACGGTTTCACTTCTGTGTCTGTTCAACTTGAGAAATTTCTGCTAGATCTAATGTTACCTTCCTGAATTCATGGAAGGGAAATTTAGAATAGGGTACATCCAGTTAGGAAAGAGTACACTTGCACAAAAATTCATTGTCCATATTGTCTGTGTTGGGTGCTAATAATTCAATGGAACTAAAGCAGGGAGGGGGATTGGAGAGGTCATTGAAAGTAGCACATGATTTTGATGGTCATCTTTAAAAATACGAGAAAATTCATTTAAAAATTAGTTGTTAAAGGCTTTAAAAGAATATTGCTTGCCACTACAAATCATACAAATATACAGTCAGCCATACCTTACTCATCATGTTTTTTCTAGGAGAAACAAAAGTTAATTCCATAGGATGTATACCTTCCATTGTAGATCTATGAAGAGCATTGTGATTTTCTGCTGAGCTGTAAGTTGCATCAAGACATTAAAATCTTTCAGTTTTCCCAGTAAGACATTCCTCTGAAGTTTTTCCCCTTCCATATTATGTTAGCCTAGCTGCTGTCACTAGATATAGTGCAATCACATGATACACTGCATAAAATAAAACTGCACTCAAAATTAGTCAATATGTATTAGAAACCTAATAGCCAAATTACACTTTACTCTTGAAACTCAGGTTAAATCGTATCTGAGTCTAGCTGCAAAATTGAAACAGAGCATGTGCGCTTAAATAACAGGGCCCTGCTTTTATATTCTTTGCTGAGAAAGTAGCCATTTAAGTGTACATGTACCATTCAGATTTAACTGTGCCATGTTTGTGTTTTGCTGAATAAAAGGGTTCAGTAGGAATGGGTGGAAGAATAGCTCTATTACTTTTAGCACCATATTCTGATAGACCTTACTTTTTGTTTGGTTATCTGTACATTTTAAAGATCATTCCTAGACATAATTGTTAAGTTGAAAAACCTGGTCAAAGTTGCCAATACAAAATAGTATGCCACTTCATGTCTTGACTTTTGTGTTCCCATATGAAGATGCTTCCTATGCCTGATATCACAGAGGCATGCCATGTTATACTTTCCTTGTATGTAGTGCTATGATATCCTCAATTATAATAACTGTGTCACCCAGATGTTAACTTCCTAGAAGGTAATTCCTGTATAGAATTGTACTGGTGCTTAATATAGCTGTGTACGGTTGCATCACACAAACATTATCTAAGATCTCATTCCCGACCTTGGGATTCCCTATAATAGGCTGGAATTTTTGAGCCACGCTTCAAAGAAAATAGTTTGCCTTCTGTACGTGATACATCATTTGAATTCAGCCATTGCTAGTAAAGTTTATCATTCTTCTTAATTAATTACGTGTGATGGTAAATTTTCTCCAACAAAGTATTGTAAGTAATTATTTGAAGGGATATAGGGCATCAGTTATAGGGTTTATTTTATTGTTACCCTGTTGTCACACTTTTATTGAAGAGGAAACAAAGCAATGAAATAGGTTATATTAGAAAACAATCTTAAAGTTCATGAAACAGCAAGACGACGAATATAATTCTCTACAGAGGAAGAATTCCCTGTGATGTTATAGTTTTAGCGGTCTAGGGCTGCTGGTTTTAAATGCTGTAAAACTATTTTAATTACAAGCAAACTTAAGGGAGGGAGCAAGGGAAATTAGCAAGTATTCTAAGAAAAAACTATATTTAGTTTTCATTTCTTAAGTCTCCTTTAATAGTTATCAAACTGTTTTAGTACAATTTAGTGTTAACACCTTCACCTTTGGGCAAATTGTCCCCCCTTTTTATGTTTCTAATTAAGCCATTGTTTAAAATGTATAATGTATTAGAATTGCTCTGTTAAAATGTTCACAGGATTAGGGCCAAGCATGACTTGCACAGCGATTGGAGGTGGGAGGTCATATAGTTTAGTCCAGGTTTAGTGACAGAATTCAACTGAACTGGATCACCACTAGGGTTGCTAACCTCCAGACTATATAAATTGCTTATTGTTTGTTTAAAACATATATTCCACTTCTCCTGGAGAAAATAGCTGCTTTGGAAGTTGGCCTGCATGACATTATACCCACCAAGGTCCCTCCCATCCCTAAACCCCACTCTCTCAGGCGCCACCCTCAAATCTCCAGGTATTTCCAAACCCAGAGTTGGCAAACCTAATTACCACATTTGCAAGGCCAAGGCATTATCTGGATCCAGAGACTAACAGTGCATTCCTAAGGAGAGTTACTCCAGTCTAAGCCCAAGTTATTTTCTATGCTCCTTAAATTCGCTAGCAGGCAGTCTTGTTTGTTTCTCCTTTTCCCCCTCTCTGACTTACAGACATAATGAGAAGATAAAGAGGCCAGGAGAGCAAGTGTCTTGCTCTTTACTAATTGGCATTGTCATATGTGTATCACTACTGATAGGAAAGGGTGAGAGCTGGAGAACAGTTAGACAAGTTGCAATCTAAGGATTGTCTATTTGATAAGGATAGTTCAAGAACTCAACCGGGCCAGTCTTCCTGACCCTGAGCTCATTGTCATGCTGGTGGCACTGCTGCTTAGTCCATCTGACATAGCTTTAGGGCAGTGGTTCCCAACCTTTTTCGAGTCGCTACCCCCTTTTACAATTGCCAAGTAACCTGCGACCCCCGCCTCATTTGCATAAAAAAGCATTTACATGTTTAAGCAGAAAGTTTCCTTTGCAGGATAGCTTCCCAAGGGAAGTGGTCAAAGCCACATCACCGAAGTGCTTTCCAGTTGGAAAAGCACTAGCTAGGAGGGACAGTGATGCTAACCACCTTCGGGGGAACTAGCAGGTCAGATCCAAGGATCACAGCGCATACCACACAGTATCACCGCTGTAAGCATTCTGCTAGAGCAGTTTTTCACTAGCGCTATATTACAGAGCCAAGGTAGTGCAGTGGTTAAGAGCGGTGGACTCTGATCTGGAGAACCGGGTTGGATTCCCCACTCCTCCACATGAGCGGTGGAGGCTAATCTGGTGAACCGGATTGGTTTCCTTTCTCCTACACCTGAAGCCAGCTGGGTGGCCTTGGGCTAGTCACAGTTCTCCTCGAGCTCTCTCAGCCCCACCTCCCCCACAGGGTGTCTGCTGTGGGGAGGGGAAGGCAAGCCAACATATAAAACCAATTCTTCTTCTACAACCCTACCTAGAGTTTTCCTCTGCAAAATCTTGCTGGACTCACAGAGTTGACAAGGAGGGCTGACTTGCACCTTTGGTGTCTTCCAGGTCCAGCATGGTGGCCTGTGTGTGGTATAGGGAGGCCTTGGGAAACAATAGGAAGAGGCTTGTGGCGGGGCGGCGGCTCGGCAGCATGCAAAAGAGCCCCGGTTCATTCTCTCCCCCCCAGTGAAAAGGGTGTGGTGGGGTGCGAGCCCTTCCTCTGCCGGAGCCCCTGGCGCCCCGCTGCCGGCCCGATGGCCTCGTTCAGCTTCAGATCCGACAACGCCCGCCCAGGTGCCCCGTTCAGGTTTGGCAGGAGGCCGACGTCCTCCCCCGACCTGTGGGCTTGAGGGCGGCCCGGGCAGTGGGGGTGCCTCCTCTGCCTGCCGCACCTGGCTGCCCACCTGGGGCGCGCAACTGCCGCCCCCCCTTGGGGGTCGCGACCCACAGGTTGGGAACCACTGCTTTAGGGTGTATGAGTGGGAAGGCAAAAGAAGTGATATTAGTAAATGTCTGAGGCTGAGATTCAGAATGGTGTTGCTAGAGTGGAGAGTTGGCAACAAAGGAAATCTCTTCTGGCCCATACAAAAAGGAAGGTCAATTACCTACCTAATATCTCAATAGCAGTAGTTGTATTTACGAATCTACCCTATGTGTACTAAAGTAGTGACCTGATTTCATGTCTTGATGTCTTTTTTCTAAGATGAGACTTGAATGATTAATAATCATTACATTAATTCTGTTTTAAATTTAAGCTACGTTAGAGTATTAAGAATTAATCAAATGGATCTCTCCTAGATCAATTATAACACAAGCATTTCCAGGATATGATAACTGACTCTCAAATACCAATGCATCTAGGATGCATTTTAGGAATTTTTAGGAATTCATCTTGAAGAAATTCTTTTATAAAATTCTTTTATAGGATTATTAGATTCTACATGAAAAGTATTCCATGTTAAAATACATTCTTTGATGTCTGACAGTCCTGATGAAATTTACATAAAAATCTCCTTGATATATTGTTGTTGTACTGTATTTGTTATTGCATACATTTCCCAAAAGATGCAATGAAAAACTGATTCTCTTATCTGAGTACTATCAAGTTCATGGTACCCTTCCTTTGAAGGCAGTGATAACCTTTTTTACTCAAAGGATGGGAAGAGAAGGAAGGGGAGGTACAAGTCGTTTGAGACTGCATGAAGTGAGAATATGTAAGAATATACTCGGAAGGCACAATATCTTAAGTGGTTCTATCAACTACTGTTATTTGCAGCAGGATCTATATATAATTCAATAGCAATCTGACAGTTTCTTTCAGCATCTGTTGCATGAGAGAAACATGTGGCTGAATTTGCTACCCCTTTGCCTGCTGCAGTCATAAGGGATATAGTTTTCTGTGATGTAATCTCATGTGATTAAGAGCATTGTGTGAATAGCATAACACCAGAGCATTATGTTATGGGACAGATCATCTGCGTCCTTTCAATTCAGTTGGTGCTCTGAGCCACTAATGTTTATTTATTTTAATACTTATATGTTGCTGGGTTTTGTGACAGCCATGTGGGATCTCATCAAGGAAAGGCTGCTTCCATGTGGCTGTGCATGAAAGGACCCCAATGATGGTTATAAAGTGGTATATGATTGTGATGTGCCTTTTATCATTTAATATACAAGTTGTTTTTAATGGCCTACCAAGAGGAGAGAATATCACAAATTATCTACTTCTCCTGATTTCTGAATCGAGTGCAATTTTATGTAAAATTCTGTTTGCCACTTAGCAGGATTGTACCAGCAACTGATTTATCAACTGGTTAGTTAAGAACATAAGAAAAGCCCTGCTGGTTCAGACCAGTGGTTCATGCATCCTGTCTTACACAGTGACCAACCAGCTCCATAGGATTCAGAGGTTGAATGCCTCTGAACGTGGAGATTCCCTTTAGTCACCATGGCCAGTAGCAACTGATAGACCTATCTTTCATGGATCTGTCCAATATCCTTTTACTAAGAACAGAAGAAGTTCGTTATACTTGTACATCATGGTACATTAGCAGTTGGCAATGGTCATTGGTATTCAGTCTATACTATTGTGACAAACGTTTCAGGATGAATCCAATATTTAGTACTGGTAAAGTGTGAGGGTATCTGATGTGTTTATTTGGTGATATAGTGAAGTGTAAACTATTTTGCCTAATTTATGTAGTATTATTGTAGCACTGCAGAAGATTAACTACTAGAGGACATTATGTATGGATTTTAATGACCTTTACAATTGTAACAAACATGATTCTTTCTGGTGATGCCAGCAAGCGGTGAATATTTATCAACAGAACTGTTTCAAATTAATAATATGAGAAGTTACATTTCTTTAAAGATTTTGCAAAACAAGATTTGTTTTCCACAATGGGATAGAAATACTTGACAGCTTTAAAATATGTATACATATTTTGCGTACAAGTAGAATTGTGAAAATCAGAGCCATAAAATATGTACCAACTATTAAAGTATGTCATCACCATTACTACTCTAATAAAATATGCGCTGATATTTCTTCCTGATTCTGTGCTATTTTAGAACCGTTCGCATTACCCATAATTCTTCCTTTCGTGAGGCAGGAAGGCAGCTAAACTATTCCACTAGTTGAGCCAGCTTTGTGTAGTGGTTAGGAGTGGCGGACTCTAATCTGGAGAACAGGGTTTGATTCCCTACTCCTACACATGAAGCCTGCTGGGTCACTTGGGCTAGTCAAAGTTCTCTCCGCCCCACCTATTCTCTCAGCCCCACCTACCATACAAGGTGTCTGTTGTGGGGAAAGGAAGGGAAGGTGATTGTAAGCCGGTTTGAGACTCCTTAAAGGTAGAGAAAATCGTATAAAAAACCAACCCTTCTTCTTCTCTATAAGCACACAATAAGTGCAATGCTAGACCAGACCAAAGCTCATCAGTGGCCTGCTGGACTCCCACTGCTCCTCCCCATGCCATGAAATCCTCATAAGCAAAACAAAATGGGTAATGTAAAGCCCACTTTCACCATATAAGCGCATATATTGGACTGTCCTGTACTAAATCAGACCCTGAGTCCTTCTAGCTTTGGGTTGGCTTGGCAGAAGCTTCCCAGGAAAAGCTCTTTCCTAACAGCTGCTCATTTTAAATACCATGGGTTGAACCTGGGATCTTCTGAAATCAAAGAATGCTCTGAACCATGTCCTCTCCTTCCCTTGAACCTAGTGATCTGACGTACTAAGTGAACACACCCGTTCAGCTCATAATGAATAATAATTGAATGATCATCCATGAATTTGTTTGATCCTTTTAATTTTTTTTAAAAAAATCTATGCTTGTCTATCACAACCTTTCATGGCAACATTTGCCATTTTATTTGACCTTTTTGTTTGACCTACGCCTGCTTCTAATCAGTTGTATTGGATAACCCCAAATTCTAATGTTTAACATATACTAATATTTCTCTGTTGAGTTTACACTGTTCATTATTGTGTAAACTGCTATTCTAGTCCCCTTAGTGGATACAACTTTCTAAATTTTCTTTCTTAATAAAAATTCTCCATTCTCCCTTTTCAGTTCTTGAGGCCTTTGCTTATACTTTCTGTAAGTTTGAGAAGTAGAAAACAGAGCTACACACACTGTTCCAAATATTTGCACATTATGGAACATAATTATTATAGTGTTGGAGGTTTTAGATTTTTAGTTTCTCTTCTGACTATTTCTGACTTCTGATTTTTTATTGCACTCAGCTGATTTGTTTAAAAAAAAGATTAGCATTATATTATGATACACAGCCCTGACCTGGATGGCCCAGGCTAGCCTCATCTCATCAGATCTTAGAAGCTAAGCAGGGTCAGCCCTGGTTAGTATTTGGATGGGAGACCATCAAGGAACACCAGGGTTGCTGTGCAGAGGAAGGCACTGGCAAGCCACCTCTGTTAGTCTCTTGGCATGAAAACCCCAAAAGGGGTCACCATAAGTCGGCTGCAACGTGACGGCACTTCACGTCTTTAGGCTGCATTAGTGCAAATGTGAAGTCAGTATTTTTGCTATGTACCAATATCTATGACATCTGGAACAGATGCTGAACAGAGGCTGAAACCCCAGCAGGACCCACCACCAACTTCTGATCTGCATTCATACAGCGGCAGCTGCTACTACTACCTTTCTGTACTGTGGTTTAAGTAGGATTGGACTCCTTTAGGAGAATTAGGACCCCTTTGCTCAACGCAGTACCACTAGCAGATGATAAGTGAATGGCTGCAGTCATTTTAAATTATCCATTTGAGGTTTTTTCCCTGTGCTTATGCAGAACTTATGCAGAAGTAAGTTTTGGGAGATTTACTCTCAAATACATGTGATTAGAACAGTTTCTGGATCACTCCCTCAGTCTAGCCATAAGACCTAGACTGATGCTTCATTTTGCTTTGGATGTATTCACATCCCAGCTATGTATTAAGTGCCTAGCTTACTCACTTTCCTGACTGCCCTCAGCTTTGCTAGGTTTCCATAGGCAATCCTTCCAAGCAGGAGCTTCCATCTGTTTGGCTTATCTCCACACTGCAAGGTGCTTTAGCCAAGGAGGATCAACTTTTCCTAACCTCCTGCTGACAGCCAGATTGCACTTCAGTTGTGAAGACTCACTGAGCAGCACAGAACTTTCTCCAATCCATCTGGGCCACATTAAGTTAACCTTTTGCCTCCTACATGAGAATGGGTGGGGGAGCTTTGAGTTTTATTTCTGGCTTCAGAAGAAAAAGAAAGAGATAGAAGGGAAGTGTTTTAATTTCTTTGTTTCCTATTTAGAACTTTCCCTGTTTTCTGTTTGCATGGTTGCTTGTTTTTTTTCTTCTGGTTTCCATATCATTTTATTATTCTAATGGCAGTCAGCCAAATCTTTGGATACTTAAATCTGGTGACTGGAAATGTGAATGGGCAAGGGCCAAAAAGGGCCCTAGGTTTGGGGGGAAAGTGACATCTAAAAAAAAGACATAAAGGGGTTTTAAAAACCTGAAAATGATAAAAGGAGCATGTGTAACTTTAAGCAATGGATTCCCTCAGTGGCTGTTGCTAGGCAATGACATAATTCCAGGCTTCAGTTTCTATGAGTAAAAGGCAGGGGGAGGGGGGAGGGCCCTTTCTAGGTCTATTTTGGCCTTTGAGGGAGGACTCACTGGGGCTAGACTACTAGGGTTGCCAACACTAGGAGGGGAAATTCTTGGAGATTTTCTGGTGAAGTCTGAGGAGGGCAGGTTTTGGGGAGGGAAGAGGCCTCCGTAGGGTATAGTGTCATAGAGTCCACTTTCCAAAACAGCCATTTTCTCCAGGAGGACAGAACTTTTCTTTCTGGAGTTCAGTTGAAATTTCAAGGGATCTTTAGTTCCCACCTGGAAGTTGGCAACCATAGGCCTGGAAGCAACCTCTGGGTGACTTGGTAACACCTGACTTGCATGACTCAATTAGGCTTGTCTGCTTTCTACTGTTCAACAGCAGCCACCCTATGAAAGCCAGTGTGGTGTAGCAGTTAGAGCACCAGAGCAGGATCTGGGAAACCCAGGTTTAAATCCCCATATTGCTGGGGAAGCTCACTGAGTGACCAATCACATACTTTCAGCTTAACCTACCTCAAAGGGTTGTTGTGTGGATAAAAAGGAGGAGAGGAGAGTAATGTAAGCTGCCTTTGTCCCCATTGTGAAGAAAGACTAGTTTTTCCAAGTTAGAGGATGTAGGGGAGGAGGAAACTGAAAATTTAAGACAGATAAAGGTAGGTTGGGAAGGAGATAGGGTTGCCAACTTCAGGTTGGGAAATTCCTGGAGATTTGAGGGGTAGAGCCTGGGGAAGGTGGGGTTTGAGGAGGGGAGGGACCTCAAAGGGGTATAATGTTATTGACTCCAACCTCTCAAGCTGCCATTTCCTTCAGGGGAATTAGGGTTGCCAACCTTCGAGTAAGGGCTGGAGATCACCCAGAATCACTCTGGCATTACAGTCTCCCTCTGATAGAGATCAGTTCCCAGGGAGAAAATGGCTCCTTTGGAGGGTGGATTCTATGGCATTATACCCTCCTTAGGTTGCTCCCCTCCCCAAACCTCATCCTCCCAAGGCTCCACCCCCATGACTCCAGGAATTTCCCTACCTGGAGCTGGCGACCCTGATCTCTGTAGTTGGGAGATCGGTTATTATTCCAGATATTCAGGCCCCACCTGTAAGTTGGCAACCCTAGAAGAAGAGAAGGAAACAGAAAGAGGGGAGAGGCAAGGGGGGTTTCAGGAAAGGGAAAGAGGAAATAGTGGAGGAGGGGGAAATGAGATACCTCCTGCACATCCTTGCAGGTTCCCACTTGTTTCCATATAATTTCAGAAAGTTCAAGTCCCATGCACACATATCTGGGTATAAGCCTAGGGTTGCCAACCTCCAGGAACTAACTGATTTCCTGCAATTACAACTGATTTCCAGCCAATGGAGATCAGTTCACCTGGAGAAAATGGCCACTTTTGCAATTGGATTCTATGGCATTGAAGTCCCTCCCCTCCCTAAACCCCACCCTCCTCAAGCTCTGCCCCCGAAAAACCTCCCGCTGGTAGTGAAGAGGGACCTGGCAACCCTATATAAGCCCCATCTATGCAGTGGAATTTACTTCTCAGTAAAGACAGCACTTGACATACACAAAGATGCATAAAATCAGGCTGCAAGTCTCTCCCACTGGAATTACTGGGGACTGAGTGCTTCTCTTTGGTAGGGACTGTGCCTTTAAATAAAATCAAGTTAGCCCTTTAAAGAGATTTTCTTAACTTGAATATGTTGTGCAGCACTTCCCCAATTAAAATTGCCCTTACTGGTGCTTTAGTCTGGGCAAACCATTACTGCCTCTGTTCCTCCATACTCCGCATCAGCAAATATGGGCATAATAACACCTATTTTGCAGAACTGTTATAAGGATTGCTGTGCAAATGTCATGTGAACACTGTTATTATCTAAGTAAGTTGTAATGTAAATTCTGCTGTTTATTTAATATTTTCCGCCCCCAAATATTAATGTCTGCTTAGTAAGGAGACACTGGTCCATGAAAGCTTAGGCTGGAGTAAGCTTAGGCGCCTGTTTATTTTTTCAGGAAGGTTACGTTACCCATTCCTTCTCCATTCAAGGTGTGGAAACTTCAGTTTACACCATAAATGTTAATGCAGCAGTTAAACCAGAAGTCAAATAAATTCTCATGTAATTTTTTTAAAGGAATACAATAGAGAAAACACTGGTTTGGACCCAGCTGGATGTTTCTGTTCTGGGGGGGGACAGAAACAGTATTTGTGGGAGTATTTTATGATGTGGGCGTTGGGGTGAGAAAATCATGCTTTGTGAGCAGAAATCCTTCCACCCATGGAAACATTCAGCTGGATTCAAGCCGCTTAAACACATACTTTGGAAGGAATGTCATCTAGATTCTGAGGAATCAATAAACAGTATCAATAGTGGAGGAAAGGGGTAGTTTGGAAGGCATCTAAAAGAGCCGGGGTAGGTTGATTCAGTTAACGGGAATCCCATTCGGCTGGTATAACAAATAGAAATCAGTGGCAACACTGCCAAAGCCTAGATAAGAAAGGAAGTTTGTTCTGAAATGGAAAATCTTTGATGCAACATGCTTTATTTAGGACAGCTTCTATGGAGATTAAGTAATGGAAACTGTGGAGAACTTAACAAGCAGCATATCCAGACAGTACCAGTTTTTCTAGGAATGCAGGTATTAATAATATGAAGGCAGGTGGAGTGCTTGGCAGGAATGTTTTGAAGGCATGGGTGGAGAAGGGTCTGAAAACCAACCTCGATGAATTTCGCTGGAGAGATCCAGAGCTTGGTGGTGCAGAGCTTCTGGTATCTGGTCTGCTTGAGTTAACTTGATGAAGATCTGTTTTAATTGGCTGATATTTTTCTCTAAGATTTTGTATTGGTATCAGGTCTTTTAACACAAGGTCAACTTCATGAACATGAAGCCTCAATAATTTCATCAGTGTAATCTTTTTGAGGAAGTAACTCTGATTTGGAGACTCTGTTAACCATGGTCAAATGGGTCCATCCATGGGCATTACTGATCAGAAAAATGTAGGCTGTTTGCCAGAAGACTATAAGCTAAAGAAAACAAAATGACTGGTTGGGACATTATTTTAAAATAAATGAAAATAAAGGGGGGGGGCCCTTCCTAGAGGCACCTGGTTGGCCACTGTGTGAACAGACTGCTGGACTTGATGGACCGTGGTCTGATCCAGCAGGGCCTTTCTTATGTTCTTATGTATGTTTATTTCTAAACCTATCCCTAAATGGGTGCCCACCATTCTTTTGCCATGAGCCCTCCTTGTTGTAACCGGGTATGTTTGGGAAAGGAATGGGGTGGTGGCGACTGCCACTGAGGAGTCCTTCTAATGACATCATCAGTACCTAAAATGTGAAAGGTGCTTTGTTGCCCAATAACTTGCAAGGAACAGTCACCCAACTGTTAAAAAGATTGAGCTGAATAAATTTGCTTTTTACATTTTATGGCCAGTATAAGGAATATGTGAGTGTTACGCTGTATTTGTAAGCTAGAGCAATACCTAAGGAGGAATAAAGCCCACCGTTGGTGAAAAACTTCAAAGAATTTTGTAGGGAAGTTTCATATTGAGCAAAGCAACTTATTCATGGTTACACATTATGAAATCCTGACCTGGGGGTATGGGTTGATTGCAAAGGGAGCTTTGCTTAGCTGTATGCAAGCATGCGGGGATTTAAAGAGTATATTACGGATAAAAGCACTTAAGCAAAGTCTGCCAGTGTCATTTCAGGAAAAGAGGCTTTGGAATTTCCTAATTTCAGATTTCTTTTTTCTGTCCCTTTTAAAATCCAACTAGTAGAATGCTAGTTTGATGGAGACTGATACAGAGTTCAGTTCCCCCCCCCAGCCCGACTACCCCGCTTTCTTCCAGACCCCAGTTATGCTCCTCTTTCCTTAATCCATTTGCTACGCTTCCTTTCCAACAGCCTGATCCTGTCTCTTCCTCTACTTGCTATAGTGGCAACAGCTTTAGTGAGGGTGATGAATTGGGTGGATAGAATTATGATCCCGTCAGTTCTCCCAGTTCATCACGGAGACCTGTGCCATAGGCAGGGCAAATGACAGGTCCAAGCCAGCTTTTCCAAAGTCAGATGTGCTCTGAGGAAGAAGCGAGGAATGCTATCCCATTTCCCAGTCAGACGTTCAGGATGGGAGATGGAGAAGCACTACTCCCTCATCAAACATGGTTCCTGGGGACAACATATTGATCCCTTATTATTGTGGAAATACCCTCAGGAATAGGAAAAATGGGACAGAGGAGATTTCTCTCATGGTGTTCCTGTAAGTGGTGGCTGGGCAAGTTAGTGTCAGAGATGGCAAGCAGATTTTGTTTACAGGATATCGGACAATTTCCCTGTATGAAGGGATGGAAACCATTCATGTACATGGTAGCGGCTAAAATTTTGAAACTGTTGGGAGTAGGGGCCAAACCTGCCGAACTATGAAATAGAAATAGGTTTTGTATCCTCTTTAGTGTATCTTGGATTTCAGACTATGCATTTTGAGCTACAGAACTCCTTGAAAACTGAGCTACTGCCAATCTGTATAACCCCACCACTGAGTCCCATTTATGGTTGCCGCTTACTGAATCCCAGTGTGGAGCCTCCCAGTGATTCTCTCCAAGCTGTGGTAGTTGCATCACTGAAAACAGATTTAAAACTGCTTTATCAATAGTTAGCTAGGCCTTCTGACTTTTCCACAATCCTAACTTCATTTTACTCTCCAGCTTTTGGTTTTTTTCCTTTCCATTTTGCATTTGGTTGGGATTTTCTGGTCTTTTCATGCACTGGACATCTGTGCTGTGCAGTAAAGATAGTCCCCTGTGCAAGCACCAGGTCATTATTGACCCATGGGGTGTTGTCACGTCACAACGTTTACTAGGCAGGCTATGTTTATGGGGTGGTTTGCCATTGCCTTCCCTAGTTGTCTATGCTTTACCCCCAGCAAGCTTGGTATTCATTTTACTGACCTCAGAATGATGGAAGGCTGAGTCAACATTGAGCTGGCTACCCAAAACTGACTTCTGTCAGGGTCGAACTCAGCTTGTGAGCAGAGCTTTTGACTGCAGTACTGCAGCTTATTACTCTGTGCTCTTTCAAGTGCAGTAGCCCACTGTTTTATAAGGTTGTAGTTCCCATGGCAAGAATGACCATGCTGTCAAAATTTTCCAGAGCCAACGTATTGTAACTGATCTATCCCTCTGAATTCCATTCTTTGGAACCATGCCCTGGTTGGGACTTCACTGCTTGGATAACACTTGTGCAGTATTTTGAATGTTCCAAAAGTGCTATCTAAAAAAGGATTTAACATAATTAGCACCTAATAATGTGTTCTTAAAAGTCTGCTCCACTCCCAATGGCTTTCAGTATGTTAATGAAAGCTGCCTCTGTGCTATATTTCAACAGGTAGAGAGGGTGATATTTTATGGGAAGAGATGGTGGGTTAGATCCAGACTAAATTGGCAGTTTCCACCTATTCCCCCTTCCCTCTGCAGAACCCCTTGTCATTCTTCCCCTGCCTCCCAGGAACAGCATTTCATGCAGATCAGTGGGAGAAAGGAGGCAGGAAAGTTGAATTTGCCATTGGAAAATTTATTGTGGATCCAACCCAGTGCCTGTAGTATGCCTATCTTATGTACTAAATGTAAAAGCAAAATGGTCATGTAAACACTTTCGTGGATTCTAAAGAAAGGCTTTTGATAATTAAACTTAGATTTGACTTCAGAGGAGTTATAGGGCTTAGATAAAACAAAATCCTGTATGAGTAAATGTATATATTGATATGAGTGTTACATTACCTACTAAAATATAACTTTTCAAAACATAGCGCTTGTAAGTAGATAAAATTCCTTGTAAGTAGATAGATAAAAAATAAGAACTTGCTCATACCTAGAGCATAATTGTAGGTCTTTTAAGTTTATTAGTGTGAGCCCAACCACTTCTGGCAAGTATATTTGCTAATTGTATCGTGTCTTTTAACTGTTCTGTTGTCTTTTATGACTTCTTGTCTGCTACCTTGAAATTTTGGGAAAGCAGGCTATCAATATTTAATCAATTGAAGTATGGAATTACAGTAGCATTACTTATAAAGTACCTAACTAAACTAGGTGTGGTACAAAAGCTTTAAAATGCTATATACCTGTATTTTTCGCTCCATAAGACACACCTGACCATAAGACGCACCTAGTTTTTAGAGGAGGAAAACAAGTTTTTAGAGGAGGCTTTAAAGCCGAGTCCCTGGAAGCCGGGCGGGGGGTCTTGAAAGTTCTCCACGCTGCCATCCCAGGCAGCGCAGAGCACTTTCAACACCCCCCCCCCCCCGCCCGGCTTCTAGGGACTCCCTGGAAGCCCGGCGGGGGGGGTGTCTTTAAACTCCTCCATGCTGCCATCCCAGGTAGCACAGAGCACTTTCAAGACCCCCCCTGCCCGGCTTCCAGGGAGTCCCTGGGAGCCGGGCGGGGGGGGGGTATTTAAACTGCTCTACGCTGCCTAGGTAGCTTTGCCCTTCTCCCCGGGGCCAGTTTCACACACATTCGCTCCATAAGACACACAGACATTTCCCCTCACTTTTGAGGAGGAAAAAAGGGCGTCTTATGGAGCGAAAAATACGGTAACAAAGAATCTATTACTTCTGTCTGTCTATAATACTGTAAAAAAATCCATGGGCCTTTGCACATCCTTTTCTGAAAACGATTATCTCCATTGCCATGTAAGTCTCTGAAACAGTTTATGAAAGGAAAGCCAAATATATTCCCAACACAAACATCAAATATTTTTCTGAATGCAAATATTTTTTGCCATTGAAAAGCTGAAATAGCCAATTTATATAATGCATAATAATGATATTAATTTTTATGGTGTGTATAAGTTACATTTGATTAGTTTTTGCATGATTAAAATTCGCAAAGCCTTTATGGCCCCCAGGAGCCTACCTGTAATAAACAGCTCTCACCTTCGAAACCATAAAACAGGACTGCAGTACTTGAACATTAGATCTAATTGCCTTGCTACATCAAAGAAAGTACCAAAGGACTGAGAAAAATCACAGAAGGGAGGAGGGATGGAGGGCAGTTTCACCTCCAAAGGTTATATATTTGTGGCTTGGTGGAGCCCTGTAAAGCTATGGGCTCCAAACTGCTGTTTGCGATTAAGTTGATGGGGGAAAGTCTACCCGCAATCTTTCCCTGCTGCTGACACAGAGTCTTTGTTCACATTCAGATTTCTCAAACTGTTGCCAGGGTCAGGCTGAGGTCAGACACCATGATGATGTATAGGAGAACATGTCTGGGAATTTCTCTCATACTTAAAACACATACCAACAAAAAAGAGCACCCTGCAAAAATTGTCTGATGAAACCCAGATGATGATACTGTGGGTTTTATTTTACTATCTTCGTGATTGCTCTTTGCCTAACACACACACACACACACACACACACACACACACACACACACACAATGTTTTATTAATGCTCACCATGACGGCTTTACGATTTTATGCCCCTTCAAGATAAGGACACTCAATATCACTGTGACACTTCATTTTCCTGCCCAAAGGGAATGGGGCTGGTAAATCCTGAAGGGGGAAAAAAGAGAGAAAGAAACGTCCATTCCAGAGGATGAGTCAAAAAGGAAGCATCATAGGCTGCCTAAGACTATGGGATCTGACTAGATGCATTGTGTGTGTGTAAGACAAGAGAGAGTGAATGAGTGTGCACTTGGCATTAACAAAGCCCAACCTAGTCACGATCACAGGCTCACAGCACCCAAACTGTGATCCCGCATCACCCTTAACAAACACAGCCTTGCTTCCAACTGTGACTAGATAGCAAACAGTGTTTGATTAGTAATACCACTGAGAGAGGCGGAGGAAAAATTTTTTTTGCTAAAGCAGTAAGGTTATTTATTTTACGTTAACTTGGTCATTGCTACGTCTACATCTTTTAAAAAGTATTTCTCCTTCCTAGCCACATTGATTAAAACAACTATTGAAATCAAGCTTTCCAACGAAGAATACATGGGGGGAAATGCAGAACATTCTGATCAGCTTTTAAAATCAAGTTGCAGTGAGCATTTTAGAGTTGTTGTGTTTTTTTGGCGGCGGGCAGGGGGGGTTGTTCGATATTGTTCATTTCAATTGTTTACCTATGCATGCAGCTCCACTGCAGAGTTGGCAAGAAAAGCACTAAGTAGCAATTTTTCTGTGCTCAGCTGCTCCATATGACAGAGAATATTTCATTCTGCTGTCAGAATGTTATTAATAAAACATGGGGTACGGAAGGAGCCACGATTTCCCCTTTCAATCACTATAGCATTTACAATGAAAATTTTATGCAGTGTGTAATTTTCAGTTAATGCTTGACACTTAGAATGCCGGTAGCTGCATTTTGTATGGATCCTGAAGGGTTAATTGTATCATGTTCCCCTGTGTAAAAGCTCTGCTTATCAAAAGTGAATAGAGAAGTGTATGTAAATGCATGGATGTGACCTTTTGCCTTTCCAGGGTTAATTTATATGATCATTAAAGATTTTATGAAATTGAGCAGCCTGGTGTTTTGAACCCCATTTTACCTTCCCCTCTAATTTATATAATTCCTACCTGAACTGGGAAATGTGACTTTCTTTTGTTGTTGTTGTTGTTGTTTGTATTGCAATGAAAACAGCATGCTGTGCTGTAGGGAGTTGCAAGTCTGGTTATCTGGTATTACTCAGATTGCTAAAATTCATTAAAATGTGACATCAGCACAGTCAGAGACAAATGATCACAAGATGAAAAGGAACAGTAGGCCTTTCGCGGATTAGTGCGACATCGCCCAGCATAGCAGCTAACTGCATAAACAGACTAATCCACTAGTAGCAGCAGAGGTAAAAATTTACGGAATAATTAAATTGGGTTGAATTACTGTGAAGATTTTCATGTAATCTAGCCGGTGTGAACATGTAAGCGAGCTGTGGATATTGCGGCCTCCTCAGAAGCAATATATACCAAGTTGTGTCATTTACCCAGCATAGCTCCCCCTGGAGAAGAAAATAGAGAATTCTCAAGGTTTAGAACCATCACAGCGCTTACATGTTGCAATTACCAGGATGTGCAGAATACAATAGGATTTATTTTTGAGTGGTTTTCTTAGCTTTCGAATATATTGCTATACGTGCTTTCATTCGTTAAAAAACTGTGCACCTTTTTTCTTGACACATAATGTCTAACAACAATCAGAAAACGGGAAATACTGGTTAGCGACCTATGTTCTGATAAAGTAATGTTTGTAATTTCTGGCTGAATCTAAAATTTTGAAAATAATTATTAATTTCAAATCTCTTTAAAGTGCAGTTCTTTTTCACTCATTCCTTTATTTTTTCAGCATCTTGTTCGATTTAGTGCTGCTCTTATTAAACATCATGTTTACAATTGATGTTGAATGGTCCCTAAGTTAGCTTTTTTTAATTTTTTTATGCTCATTCGCAGAAGAACAAGTTGAAGATGCAGAAGGGTCTGCTAAAAGCTCATCAGTGTCTGTTGCTGATGATAAAGACACGTGTGAGAAAGAGAGAAATAATAGTGAAGGCAAAAAAACTAGTAAAGACTCTGGTAAGATGCTAGAATTTTGTCACTCTTAAAAAATCTTATTAAATAGTCTTTCATTTAAAACTGTCTGGACATTCTTATTATCTATTGCATGTGTATTTTGCATGTGATTTCTATCAGTAGCCTCCCATTGACCTATTTTTAATCATAACCATCTGACAGGATAGATGCGGATAAGTTGAAGAATATTACAGGGCCACTAGTAAGATTATTTTTTAATCAAATCAGTTTGTGTGCTTGTAATTTTTAAGCGCCTTTCATTAATCTTAGCTGTACTTGTGATTCCTCTGATGGCATATTAATTTTTCATAAGCGTAGGATTAGATGCCACTGAATTTTTTTCTCCATGCTTTTAAATTTTGTTCCCCCTGCAGCCCTGAGAATACAGGAATGCCTTTCTCTCTCTCTCCCCGCCATTCCCCTCCCATCCTTGATGTATGATTACTTACATTCAGGAATCTTCCCTCTTCCTGGGCATTTATCTGTGGTATTTAGAAAAAAAATACAGAAAATCCAATGGAAAAGTTTACAGATTATTTCTGCCCAAGAAAAGAGGAAATATCATTGAAAACGGATTATGAGTTGGGTAATATTGATCTCTGGGCATATACCAAGTCCGGTAATGAAAGCTACTGTCTTTTTGAAAACAAAAACTCCTATGTCATGACATTTACTTGTGCACAAACAAACCTAAGGCCAGCATCTGGCAGGAATACACAAGGCTTTTTCTGTGTTTGATTTGGCAAATTTGTGACTTCATCCATGCTTTTTATGTATGAGATGGAAATCTATGGTCACAATGAATATTACATTGGCTACTTTTGTTGCACGCTATTCCTAGTTACATTATGCTGAATTCATTCAAGCAGAAGAAGTGCTGAAACAGGTTGAAGCCTATTAGTTTCAGGTAGTCATATATCTTTTCCTTGTATCCCAATGACAGCAGCATATAGAAGAGCTTGTATTCACCATAAAAACATTTAGTTTTACAGAAAATATCATCTTCCATGCAAGTTTGCTTAAATCTGAATTAGTCTGGATTTGCAAAGATGCTCATAAAAATATTTTTTCTAAAATAACAAATACTAAACTAAAATATTGGTGGCTCTTGATGCCAAATTTATTTAGATAATAGGTTTAATGTTTCACCACATCTTATGTGTGTTTGTCAACATGAGGAGGTCAGTATTTGTTACTGCTGAGAAACTTCTGTTACAACTTTTTTATTTAATTCATTTATGCCCTGCCTTTCTCCCCAATGGGAACCCAAGGCGACTTCCATCATTCTCATCTCCTCCATTTTATCCTCACAACAACCCTGTGAGGTAGGTTAGGTAGACAGAGTGAGACTGGCCCAAGGTCGCCCAGCGAGCTTCCATAGCGTGAGTAGAGATTTGAACCTGGGTCTCCCAAGCACACTTAACCACCATACCACGCTGGTGTTATCTTGCTTGTAAGTTCAGGAGACTGAAGAAGAATTGTTTGTGGCAAAGTTATATCAGTAGGGTTCTTTTAAAGTGTGCCTGTCTGTGAAAAGTGACATCTGAAAGAACTGTTGGGTAAAAAACGCCCTACCCAGGATCATTACTAGGTCACTGTGGAAACATTCCAATGGAAGAATCAGACAAACCCACATGAAACATCTGCTTGTCCATGTGCTTCAAAGATCAAGCCTTGGAATATATTTCAGAGAATTCACCTACCTAATTTTTCTAATTTGAATTCCTGAAGCCTGGTAGAAGAAAAGTGTTAATAGACCACTAGGCAAAAATGGTGGTCTACAGTGCAAAAATTTGTGGGAATTCACAAAACTGGCTTCCAAAAGAACGGGTTCATTTACGACTAACCAATGCCAGGATGATTGGCGAGAGTACTACAAGGAAAACAGTCTAAGTTTTTTTTAAAGTATTCATTAAGTTACCTTACATTGCCTTATTGCTTTTGCAGCAATCCCAGACAATATTTCTTATTTCAAATTCTCAAACTGACCTTATGAATCCTTTGAAAGAATTCTCCAAATTAAATCTGCATATGAAGCATTCATTCCATGGGCTTAATTCTCAACAGAGCTGACAAGTAGTCCTAATGACTGCATAACTGCTTATGTATAATTGAATGTTAATTTGAGCTTTCTTTGCCTGAGTTAAGTGTTACAAGCCTTGCCAAAGAAGTCCCACGAAAACCAACAAGTTAATCATAGTCTTAACAAGTTAGACAGAAAAGTGCTATCACCCTTTTTAGTATTGAATCTATTAGAAACAGAAGGATTAACGTGTTTAGTGCACATGCATTTATGTAAACTGTTTTTCTGCACTGCCTTCCTTATCTCAGACTTGAGACTTTCAAAAGGAGACTTGGCAATAAGCAAGCTATGTTTGTTGAATATTCATTCAGAACAGAATAGCCTCCTAATGCCCCATTTATATTGTCATTTAAATCTAGTGCCACTTTAGATTAATTATAATCCAAATTACAGCTCTACGCAATGTAGGAATTAATATGGAATTTATCCAGATTAATACATTTGCATTGAAAATGTAATATGTTTCTGACATGGCTAAGGGGAACCCTTTTTAATAAGGTAGTAAACACAAGGTGCAATGGAAATTTACCTTCATTATTGCAATAAAAATTATCCTTTAATTCTATTCTAATTACAAAGAATACTGTACCAGCTTTGATAATTTTAGAATTATTTTGGATTTAAATAACATCATCTGATGTGTCAGAAGTCTTAAATTATACAGGCTTTATCAATTCACTTATTCATAAATAATGGATCAGAATATTTGTTTATAGTTCTTTCAGCACTTTATTCCTTTAGTGTACATATTTTTGTTTGATTTTCCCCACGTTAACATAAACCTCCTCTTAACTATTGTTTTTACTTTAAGATTTCAAAATTATAAATTAGATAATTATCATAAGTGCAGTTATCATAATACCTGACTATTCCATTTTAAATCTCATTTATAATTAAGTATTGCTTTGGCACTAAATGCATTGAATTTTATTTTATCTTTTTCTGTACATGTGTTATTTTGAAACTGATTTTAAAAAATAAATAATTAACTGTATAATGACAAATAATTTGTTAGAGCAAAGAGGCAGAAGAGGTATGAGGTATCTACCAAATCATCAGGCCAAATTCATGTATTACCTGCCTCATGGGGCCATAAACTAGATCATAATGTTTATATTGTGGTTACCTAACAAGTCAACCTGTGAATCACTTACCTGTGATTCTCCATACCAAGACTTCATATCCCATGTTAGTGTGACACATTCTCCACCAGCTGGGCTGAATCACCTGATAAGCATAGTACAAATGTTATGCCCTGGCACACAGAGTGTGTTCATACATAGACATTTGAGATAAGATATGAAGCAACTAAGTGGCCGACAGTATCCGTAGTCATTACTGCCTATGGCAAATGGCTGCCAAAGCTTGTCTATCAACAAAGCTTGTCTATACTGTCCAAGGCTGAGCAATATATATGTTTAAATTGGGGGGTGGGGTATTCCGCCATTTGTAAATAATAATAAAGGTTTAATGTGAACCAGAGATTGCTTGGGTTTCATTCTGGAAAATTCAATGATTGGGTTCAGTCCCCACATGTTAGAGGTCACAATTAAGAAGATAATATTGTCCTTGTGCCACTGGCAGAGGTTACTGGAATATTTAATCATTTATTATCTGCATATGAAATGCTTAACAAGTCCAAACTAAAAACTGTGTGAGCCGAAACATTTAAGTATTTTATGAACCAATATCAGCAATTATGGATTATAAATGGCTACCAAAGCTTGTCTATCGATGGCTTATAACATACCTATGTCATATAAGTAGGTTGTACTCTACAGTATAGTCATTACAAATATCCCTGTTAAATAATGCATTATCAGTTATATGAGTAGTGCGCAAGTAACATAAGACCCTTCAAACAGCTGCCGTCTTGGCAACTGCTTCATCTGCAAAAGTTTTAATGTTGGCTCAGACTTTTTACAGGAAATTTGACAAAATACTGAATTCGTCCTGGGGTAAACATGCTAGACCAAATCTGTGTACTACTATAGTCGTAATACATAGATAATTATCCAGAGCATCCCAGTGGCCCAAGCTACAATATAGATGTCCTCTAATGATTGAGAAATAAAAAGTAAAACATTCCGAGGAAGAGGTCACTGTCCCTCTCATATTCTCCAAACCCAGATCTCTTCAACCATGGTGAAAATAAAGCCAAGTTAAGTGTACTCATATTTGCATACCAGATGGATTACATTTTTGGTGGCTTATGTTTCATAAACATACACACACTTTGCAAAAACAATCCTAAGCAGGTCTCAGAATCCTACCCAGGTCTATTGACTGAGGCTTGCACCTAGGAAAGTATTCTTAGGATTGCACTGTGTAACTGTCTAAGGCTGAGCAATGTGTGTGTTTAAATGGGGGCGGGGCGGCTTTATTCTGCTATTAGTAAAATTCTAACCTTAAGAAAGATTTAATTTGAGCCAGAGATTTCGTTCTGGAAATTTCAACGATTGGGCTCAGTCCTCACATTTTATAAAAGTCATAATTAAGAAGATAGTGCCACTAGCAGAGTCAATTTTGAAAATATTGTACTTTTCATAATCCAAAACAAGTTATATTGGTACTAAGTGGTATGGGAAGAGAGTTAGCCGGACAGAAATTTACGAAAACATAGCATGCTGTCCACATAACATTTAATTGGTTGGTAGAATAGAACTTAGGACTTATTGTAGGAACTCGATTGAAATGGCATTGTATGTATAAGCCATTTCTGAAAGTTCTTTTGCACAAAATTCCTCTGTTCCATAAAAGGCATTTTGCCGCCAAACCAGGCATTCAGACCAAGTTCTCTGAAAAAATAGATATAGTGTGAGAAAACTGTCAATGATGTTATCCCTTGAGCTGCTGTTGCAGTCCCTATATGCCATTCAGAGGGGACAGCTCAAAATATGTTTGATCTGAAAAAAATGCAGGCACCAAACTGACCCCAGAATTACAATAGAAAAAATGTCAGTAATCAGACCCCATCTAAATACCTTTTATATAAATATTTTAATCTCACCAATCCCCTGGGAAGTTAAGGTACCTATCAATAAACATTTTGAGGACTGTTTCAGTTTAGTTGATGTTGTTTTCACTGCTGCTGATCCGGGCCTCAAGTTCTGAGCCCAAGCTCCCACTACAACTTTAGATTGGAAGAAGTGTTGCTCTTCCTTTGTGTGCGCAGGGAGAAAGAGCATTCTTTTTTATCATACATGATAATGAATTTAATTGGCACATATTCCTTTTGTTATATTAAGTAAGTACTAACTACTGTTGTTATGTTTGTAAGAATCAAGACAGGACACTGGAGACCCTAATGAATCACCTTCTTCCTCTCTGTAGCCTTGGTGGTAGGAAGGAGAAATGGGGGGAAATGTAGAGTTACTAAAGCCATTTGAGAGTTTGTGTGAGCCAGACATATAGAAGATGGTTAAAAAATCCTTTTAAAAATGTATTTTAAAACTTGCTTAGTTAGTACAGTTTCTGTCCACCCACCAAGAGTTCATACTTCAACAGAACTGTAGAGGAGGGTATTCCACAGTTGTGGGGCAACCACAGAGAATGGCTTCTGTGTCCTCCTGTGTGGTGATGCTGAAAGAATGGATGAATTGATTCTGGTAACAATTTTGTTACAAATAAACATTTTCTGAATGGTTGCATCGCTTCTGTATTAAGTAACTTAAGAACTAATGCCAAAGGGGAAAAGAATGGATGAATTGGTACTGTTGATAAAATTGCTTCTGTTTGTACTGGGGAATATATAACCAGAAGGCATCTGAAGTTTATCTTTTCCAATTCACTGCCTTAAATTAAGAAAAGGCCATCTGCACATAAGAATAAGAAATATCCTACAGATAAATCTAGATATTGGTGGTTGTTCTGTTGGGATGTTTAGTTATATACACATAATGGGTAGTGATGGATGCCAGGGGCACAGAAGAGAGAATAGAGGGAGGGGCAAGAGAAGTTGTGCTTTCAAGATGGTCTGTCCTCTATCTTGAGCTAATCCTGGAAGAACTAAATATATTTCACTTAGCTGAGCACAAGCATTTATTGCAGACAGATGTCCACTGAACTGTAGAGCTAACTTTCAAGATTCACAATGGTCTTTCAACAGGTCGTGGAACAGATGGAATAAGCTCAGTTATTTTTTGGGGGGGGAAATACCAACAACCTACAAGACGTTACTTGGTTCCCAGCATTGTAAAAGTTCATGCATGCTACCATGTACAGCAATCTTACCTTGCAGCCCAGTAATCCTCCATGAACGGATTACAGATGGGTAGAACCTGGGGTTATGGTGGATTATTATGGCTTTGGTTCAGAAATTTAAGGAGTATGAGTAAAATATTGGTGTCGCTTTCCTGATTGTGGGAGGAGCTGTTCTTCCACAAGCACGCCAATTAATTTTTGTTGGCTGTTCATTGGTTTCTTTAACTTTCATTAAAAAAAACCTTTATTGAAGTGCTGATCTGCAGATCTATTAGAGGGGAAATATTTTGCCATAAATGAATCAAAAATAAATAATATTGGTTCTTTTTTCCTCTTTTGTTTGATTGGGATATATATCACTTAACATGAAAATTATTTTTGTCTGAAAAAATATTATTACCTGAGTACCTTAAAGTTTTTAAATTCATAGAGCTGGACCTAGCCAGCTTTATCATGGAACCTCGCCTAATTTTGTCCCCCACTTTAGTCCCTGTTGCATGTGCTTTTTGTTTATGCAGGCCCCGTGGTCCCCAGCGTAGCCTTTTTGGTGGTCGAGGGGGACCTGCTCCTCCCTTTTGCATAGCAGAAAATCTGGCTGGATCAAACTCATTCACACTGTTTAAAGGAAATAAAATTCTGCATGTTAGCTTATAGCCTCCGTTACTGTAATCATATTAATCATTTTATAATTTCAGGCAGAAAACAAATGTGTCAGGAATTCATTTTCACCACCAATGCTGGCTTGTTCGTTTTTTAAATTTAACAAGTTATAAGAATAAAATACATTGCACCATGTACAGCAGTGCATTTTAATATTTTCTTCACAACATATTGCTATACTTGAAAAATGACTGCACAAAAATATCTCAGGCTCCTTTTTCAAAAGGGACTCTGTAAAAATAAAACACTTAACACAGTATGGTTATAGTACTGCCATTCTTCTCATCTATCCTTTTCCCCAAATTCCCAACCTCAAGAACAAAAATTTAAGGATTGTTTCCCAAGTGTCAGCCTTGACCTCCTTTTAAAATTAAAACTAGACTATTGTACAACGAGGTGGAATTTGTTCATTTATATGAACTCCATGTGGATTTTTAAAAAAATCAAGATAAATCTTCATGCACAGCATACAGTCAGATTACCCCTCGACAATATATTTACATTGGGTCTGATAGCAATCAATGGTTTAGCTTCATTGCATTTCAAGATATATTTGCACCCAGTTGTCCAGTGATAGTGTCCTCACCCTGGAAATAATTTAGTTGCAAATTGACTGGAAGATGGTGAAAATTGAAAGTTAAAATTAGAAATACTCATAATAAACAGCAGAAAAAAGGTCAGATGATGCCACGCTATGATGAGATTGGAATGGCTGGTAAATGAGGTTTTGTGTTTGTCGTGAGATGTATGTGACATGCCTACCCAATACTGTTGTAATATCCAGCCTAGCAGAAGAGATTATCTGGCAAATTGACGCTGGAAAGAATTTTCTTCTGGACTGGGAAATTAAAATTGCACTCTTTCCTTTGATGTGTGTGAGCCTGGCCACATTAGGCAGCCAGTTCAGACTGAATATTAACTATATCATTTAATACATGCTGTTAAAATTGTCTACAGAAAATAATACTATTATTGCATTTAAATACCATGTACTACCTTAACTTTATAAGGTAAATATTGTGCAACAGAAAATCACTTATCTTAGTATATAATTTAAATGTTGTATTTGTAAATCCCATCTTCTGTTTTTTTAATATTTAGTATCAATCATTGTAGCTTATGATGGCCTTTAAAAATGCTGTTTAACTATTTTAGATAGACGTAAGAAAAATTAAGTGTTAACACATTCATTATTTTGCAGAACAAAGAATTGAGGGTGTAAGTTGATTCATTTAACGTGATATAAACATTCAGACCAAGATGCTTATAGAGAGCTAGTTATTGATTAATCTTTTAAGGCAACATAAGGTTATCTAAACAAGAGAGAAGTGTACATTTTTAATGTATTTATAGAGTCTGCTCTGCTTCAAAGATAAGTGTGCTGTCATCTTTGTACCTGTTCAGTTTCAAAAATAGTTTTACTTGAATAAGTTGCCTGCAATATTTTAAATTACAATGAGATCCTAAGAGGTCACAATCAGGGTAAACCTAGTAACAATGTTAGGTATTTATAAAATGTTCTTACATCTTTGAAGCAGGAATAAGCACGCCAGAGAAGGAACCAAAAGTAAATATTGCGGCAGGGGAACAACCACTACTTCCACTGAAAGAAGAAGATGGTGCACCCAAAAAGCCTAAACTGTCTGAGGACAATAAGTTTGGCCATGAACAGGTAAAGAGAAGTCTTAGATCTTGTCTGCTTTATGCACTGACACTCTGATGTCACAATTTGTTTCTCTGACAATTATGTCATGCTAGTTCACCATGTGGTTTGTCCTTGTTGGCACTGGCCAGATTTTTTTTTAAAGAAAAAGTCTCCTTGGCCTCATCAGTATAATGAAGACCAAATGGTTCAAATTTCTTTCAGGATTCAAATCCATACGTTGGAGCTAATTACCAGATAGCTGTCTTCACAAACTATTTGAATGTTTGATGGCCAAGATACACCAAAGAAAGCCCTAGAAAATCAAACAAGAGTCTAGAAAAATCTAGAACTACAAACTTTGTGCCAAGGTCTCTCATACTTTTTTTTCATGTCCTTATCAGATACTTTTTGCCATAGTGATCTAGAGATGTGTTCTTCCTTTCCACCTGGGGACTTCTCAGGCAATTCAAATATAGCATGCTATAAAATAACAGAAGCCATGAGATAAATATATAAAGAAGCCCACTAATGTAATACCCAAAGTCATTGTTGCTGCCTTAAAACAGAATACAGTAATTTGTGACACACGTAATTTCTGAACCTTTTGCTCTCTCACATTAATTGTATGTCTTGGGCAACAGGCAAAGATAGTGATGAAGCAATGAAGGCTTGTAATCTCAGGAAAGTGGCAGAAAGCAAGATCTGTGTTGTCTAATTCTGTTCTTGAAAGCAGGGATAGTATTATTAGGTTCTATTTTTTTTCCTGCTCATTAAATGTACTTTGTCTAATGGGCTGAATTTCTGTTGGATATTTTTCAGTTTTACCAGTGTCCTTATTGTAACTACAATAGCAGGGACCCCAATCGTATCCAGATGCATGTCCTCTCACAGCATTCTATGCAGCCTGTAATCTGCTGTCCCCTCTGCCAGGATGTCCTGAGCAACAAAATGCATCTCCAACTGCATTTAACCCATTTGCACAGTGTGTCACCTGACTGTGTGGAGAAACTGCTTATGACAGTAAGTGTTTAAAACGCTGATGCGCATTTCACAAGTCCATGTATGTAACTGATTCCCAATATATTCTGGCACTGGAACTAGAGCTAGAGACTGGGAAGCAGGGCTCCTGGGATCTCTTCCTCGTTCTGCCAATAACTTGGAGCATCCTTTTGGCCCGTTCACTTAACCCTAATTTTCAAAGACACAAAACTCTGAAGCTCTCATTAAAGTTAACCTTTCAAGATCAAAGCACTCACCTCTGTGCCCCCATGCACAATCCGTACCGGATCTACTAACATATTTTGCCACAGGGGAATGCTGGGTCTGAATTTACTTTAAATTGTGAGGTGAGGGCTAGAAGAATTACTGCAGGAAATGACAAGAGGCTAAAGCATTTTTGGGTTGTCCCATATTTTGTAATCTGATTGTAAAACCTCCATTGTCTAAAATGTGCAATAACATTATCTTATAGAAACTCCTGCATTATCAAGAACAGTAAAAGAAGTGCAAAAGTGTTTTAAAGTTATGACAATATCTTTAGAATAGCAGGGATGAAACGGAGCTGAGGATTGTTGATCCAACCTACTTATGCAGGAACCCCATGCCAAAAATACAAACACAATTTTGGGCATAATTTAGTAAATGTGTCCCTTAATCAGGTCCTGAAGTTTGCTAACTGATCTGGGAAAAAGAATCTTCCCAAAATTTAAAGTATACCCTTTGTATGTGAGATTGAGGTTAAACTGGATTTCACTAGTGCCCAGAGGAGTAAAATCTGACCCGCAAACTGCTTAGCATGTATGTTCACAGCAAGCAAAGGAGAGTGTGAGTTTTCACTCTATTGTTAGAGTGTGAGCAAAGGAGAATGTGAGCTTTCACTCTCTCTATTGTTAGAGCATGTGTGTTAGCGATATTCAGCCCTATCCAATTTCCTTTTGTTACATGAAAATGTAAAGATTAATCAAAGTGTTAGTTTTTTTTATTGGATATATTGGAGAGCCAGCGTGGTGTAATGGTTAGGAAGCGATGAACTCTAATCAGGAGAACCGGATTTAATTCCCCACCCCTCCACATGAGCAGCTGATTCTAATTTGGTGAACCGGGTTGGTTTCCTCACTCCTCCACATGAAGACAGCTGGGTAACCTCGGGCTAGTCACACTTCTCTCTTCTCTCTCTCAGCCTCACCTACCTCACAAGGTATATATTGTGGGGAGAGGAAGGGAAGGAGATTGTAAGCCGGTTTGATTCTCCTTAAAAGGTAGAGAAAATCAGCATATAAAAACCAACTCTTATTATTATTATTCTGTATGTGGTAAATGCAATAAATTGTACAGTTATCTTGATAAGTCCAATGTCATTTCTGCCTTTTTTTAGGTTCCTGTACCAGATATGATGATGCCTAATAGTATGCTACTGCCAGCAGCTTCTTCAGAGAAATCTGATTGTGATCCCTCTGCAAGTCTGACAGCTGAGGGTTCTGGGAAATATTCAGGTATGGCAACAAAATGCCAGGCCTATCTAAGCAGTAGTGCTTTTTGGTAAAATATATATTTTCCCTTTCGGATATATTTACATTGCAATGTTTTTCTTTGGCGCACAGTGTCATAAAAGTTTAAAAATGTGTGGAAGGGGAAGAGATTAAATATGTTATAAAGTTCATGTTTTATAAAGTTCATGTAAATAAGCTTCCTGAGTCAATCTCCAGCACTTAAGATGAAGGGATATTGCCCAGCAGGAAAAGGTCTTTGTCATATTCTTTGAGAATGTATTTATGATTATCAAGAAACGTTGATAGTAAGGGAGCCATCTTGTTAATAGATTTATCTCAAACTAAGATCTTATGTGTAAAATCCAAGCACATGAACTATATACTTTTCATTTGAAAATAGCTGTAGTCACTTTTTAAAAAAATGTATCCTGCTGGTTCCAAAGAGTTCTTCAATTTTCTGTGGGTATATTGGACATATTCATTCATTTAGCATAAACTTTATATAGTAAAATACTACAAGGGCTAAATATAATTTCTTTTCTCTTTTTTTTTAACTAGGTGAAAGTCCTCCAGAAGAGAAGAACATCCCTGGGCTTGAAGAATCAAAAACGGGAATGGAAATTAAAATAGAGGAGCAGAAGCCACTCAAGGAATCTACTGAAATGCCAGAATGGAACAAAAACAGCAGTAAGGATATAAAGATCGTCGAATCACTGCCAGATCAGTTGAATGAGCAGCAGAAGAGGCAGCCGCTTTCAGTTTCCGATCGCCATGTCTACAAATATCGTTGTAACCATTGTAGTTTGGCTTTTAAGACTATGCAGAAGCTTCAAATACATTCCCAGTATCACGCTATTCGGGCTGCTACCATGTGTAGCCTTTGCCAACGTAATTTCCGTACATTCCAAGCTTTAAAAAAACATTTGGAAGCAGGCCACCCAGAACTCAGCGAAGCTGAAATTCAGCAGTTATGTGCGTCTTTACCTGTAAATGGTGAACTCTGGGCAGAGAGTGAAAGTATGGCACAAGATGAATATGCACTAGACCAGGAGGTAGAAAGAGAATATGAGATGGACCAGGAAGGTAAAGCAAGTCCTGTAGGAAGCGATAGTAGCTCCATTCCAGATGAAATGGGCTCAGAACCAAAGCGGACCTTACCTTTTAGAAAAGGGCCAAATTTTACTATGGAAAAATTTCTAGATCCTTCTCGCCCATATAAATGTACAGTGTGCAAAGAATCCTTCACTCAAAAGAACATTCTTTTGGTCCATTATAACTCAGTCTCACATTTGCATAAGCTCAAAAAGGTGTTGCAGGAAGCATCCAGTCCTGTCCCTCAAGAAGCGAACAGCAGCACTGACAACAAACCCTACAAATGCAGCATTTGCAATGTTTCATATAGCCAAAGTTCTACACTGGAAATCCATATGAGATCTGTGCTTCATCAAACCAAGGCAAGGGCTGCAAAATTAGAACCAAGCGGTAATGCAATGAGTGGAAATAGCATAGCAGGGAACATTAATAGCCCCAGCCAGGGAATAGTAGACCCTGCAAGCTTACCAGCAGCTAACAGCAAGGAAACCCATATAGATGCCAAAGAATTAAATAAAAAGCAAGCTTCTGAATTGGTTTCTGCTCAACCTACACACCATCCTCCCCAGTCACCAGCACAACTGCAAATGCAACTCCAGCATGAACTGCAACAGCAAGCAGCTTTTTTCCAACCCCAGTTCCTGAACCCAGCATTTTTTCCTCATTTTCCTATGACGCCAGAGGCGCTGTTGCAATTTCAGCAGCCACAGTTTCTTTTCCCATTCTATATTCCTGGGACGGAGTTCAGTTTGAGCCCCGATCTGGGTTTGCCTGGCTCCGCTGCATTCGGCATGCCCGGGATGGCAGGCATGGCGGGCTCGCTGCTAGAAGACCTAAAGCAACAGATGCAGACTCAACACCACATGGGTCAAACTCAACTGCAGATCCTACAACAGCAAGCACAACAGTATCAAGCAACACAACCTCAGATTCAGCCACAGAAGCAGCAGCAGCAAAGCAGCAAGTTGGTGAAGACGGAGCAAAACAGTGTAGTAAGTTCAGAGTGCCAGATGATGAAGGATACACCATCGTATAGGGACTCAGAAGAGATTTCTGAGAAACAAGAAAAACCAAAGCAGGAATTCACAAGTGACGGTGAAGGACTAAAAGAAAACAAAGATGTAAAGAAACAGAAGAGCTCTGAGCCGCTCATTCCGCCACCTAGAATTGCTTCTGGAGCAAGAGGAAATGCAGCCAAGGCATTGTTAGAAAACTTTGGCTTCGAGTTGGTTATTCAGTACAATGAGAACAGACAGAAGGTACAGAAGAAAAGCAAAGCTGGTGATTGTGAAAATACTGACAAACTGGAATGTGCATCATGTAGTAAATTATTTTCAAACATTCTGATACTGAAGAGTCATCAAGAACATGTGCATGGCCAGTTTTTTCCATATGCTGCACTAGAAAAATTTGCCCGTCAATACAGGGAGGCTTATGACAAGCTTTATCCGATTTCGCCATCTTCTCCAGAACCACCGCCACCTCCTCCACCCCCTCCACCTCAACCTACAACTCCTTCACAGCCAACTTCATCTAACTCTGGAAAAATTCAAAGCATGACACCCACTCCTTTACAAGCACCACCACCAACTCCGCCCCCTCCGCCGCCGCCTCCACCTCCGCCGCCTCCTCCACCTCCACCTTCTGCGCCGCCACCAGTGCAGCTGCCGGTTTCTTTGGATCTCCCCCTTTTCCCCCCAATTATGATGCAGCCAGTGCAACATCCAGCATTGCCTCCACAACTTGCCCTCCAGCTACCCCCGATGGATGCTTTGTCGGCAGATCTTACTCAGCTTTGTCAGCAACAGCTAGGATTGGATCCCAATTTCCTACGGCATTCTCAGTTCAAGAGGCCACGTACAAGGATCACAGATGACCAATTAAAAATCCTGAGGGCTTATTTTGATATTAACAATTCTCCAAGTGAAGAACAGATTCAGGAGATGGCTGAGAAATCTGGCCTTTCCCAAAAAGTTATCAAACATTGGTTCCGCAATACCCTGTTCAAGGAACGACAAAGAAACAAGGATTCTCCATACAATTTTAGCAACCCTCCCATAACAGTTTTGGAAGATATAAGAATTGAACCCCAGCCCAGTTCTTTAGAGCATTACAAATCTGATTCAGCTTTCAGCAAACGATCATCTAGAACTAGATTTACTGACTACCAGCTTAGAGTCTTACAAGATTTTTTTGACACAAATGCTTACCCAAAAGATGATGAAATTGAACAACTTTCCACGGTACTTAACCTACCTACCCGGGTTATTGTTGTATGGTTCCAAAACGCACGACAGAAAGCTCGTAAAAGTTATGAGAATCAAGCTGAAACTAAAGATAATGAGAAGAGAGAGCTCACCAATGAGAGGTACATTCGAACAAGCAACATGCAATATCAATGTAAGAAGTGTAGCGTAGTTTTTCCTAGAATTTTTGACTTAATTACGCATCAGAAAAAGCTGTGTTATAAAGATGAGGATGATGATGTACTAGATGAAAGCCAAACAGAAGATTCAATGGATGCTACAGATCAAATGCTTTTCAAGAGTGGCACATTTTCTGGCCCATCTGACTCATCAAAAAGTGTGGCTGCAACAACCACCACCACCACAAGCTCTGGTTCTGGTTGCAGTACTCCTTTAATGCCATCACCCAAACCAGAACCTGAAAAAACCTCTCCGAAACCTGACTCAATTGAAAAGCCAAAGCAAAATGATAGCATACCTAAGCAAGTGGAGACTTCCTCCCAAGGAACCAAATCAATGCAGTCTGCTCCAGCAACCTCTTCTGATTCACAACCCTCAGCCTCTCAAACGCAGCAACAGAAACAGCCCCAAATAGGAGGAAGACCACCTTCTGCATCACAGTCTACACCTGTTCCTTCCAGCCCTCTAACAATCTCGCTGGCTTCTCTTCAAAACAGCCTACCTCCTCAGTTATTACAGTACCAGTGTGACCAGTGTACCGTTGCCTTTCCCACTCTAGAACTTTGGCAAGATCACCAGCACATGCATTTCTTAGCAGCCCAAAATCAATTTCTTCATTCTCAGTTTTTAGAAAGACCCATAGACATGCCCTATATGATATTTGATCCTAACAACCCTCTGATGACGGGGCAGCTGCTGAATAGTTCTTTAGCTCAAATGACTCCACAAACAAGCTCAGTTCATACAGCTCACCACTCTGCCTCAGTTTCTGGCTCACTTAAACGAAAACTGGACGACAAGGAGGATAACAACTGTAGTGAAAAAGAGGGAGGAAACAGTGGTGAGGATCAGCACCGGGATAAGCGATTGCGGACTACCATTACTCCGGAGCAACTGGAAATCCTCTATGAGAAATACCTTTTAGATTCTAATCCTACCAGGAAAATGCTGGATCACATTGCACGTGAAGTAGGACTCAAGAAAAGGGTTGTGCAAGTTTGGTTCCAGAACACAAGAGCTCGAGAAAGGAAAGGACAATTCCGTGCAGTGGGTCCTGCTCAGTCTCATAAAAGGTGTCCGTTTTGCCGAGCACTGTTTAAAGCAAAGTCTGCTTTAGAAAGTCACATTCGTTCTCGGCACTGGAATGAAGGGAAACAAGCAGGTTATAGTTTGCCGCCGAGCCCTTTGGTAGGCACAGAAGATGGAGGGGAGAGCCCGCAAAAATACATGTTTTTTGATTATCCATCACTTACAAAGATTGATTTATCAAGTGAAAATGAATTAGCTTCTACAGTCTCAACTCCAGTTAGTAAAACTGCGGAAATGTCACCGAAGAATCTTTTAAGTCCTTCTTCCTTCAGAGCTGAATGCAATGAAGACATCGAGAATCTGAGTACTGCTCCTGTTGATGGTGGATATGATCACAATAAAACTGATTTTGATGAAACTTCATCAATTAATACAGCAATTAGTGATGCCACAACAGGAGATGAAGGAAATAATGAAATGGATAGTATGACTGGTAGTTCAGGAGATGGGAAATCTACATCATCTCCTAAAGAGCCAAAAACTATGATGAATGACAGTTTGCCAAAAAACACAAACATGCCTAATTTGGAGAACAGCGATGACAAGTTTCTGTTCTCCCTAACTAGCCCATCGGTACATTTCAGTGACAAAGATGGTGAACATGACCAAAGTGTTTACATTACTGATGATCCTGATGATAATGCTGATCGCAGTGAAACATCAAGCATCGCAGACCCAAGTTCACCTAATCCATTTGGAGGTAACCCCTTTAAATCCAAAAACAGTGATCGGCCAGGTCACAAGCGATTTCGGACCCAAATGAGTAACCTACAGCTTAAAGTCTTGAAGGCTTGCTTTAGTGACTATCGGACTCCAACCATGCAAGAATGCGAAATGCTGGGGAACGAGATTGGCCTGCCCAAACGCGTGGTTCAGGTTTGGTTTCAGAATGCTCGAGCAAAAGAAAAAAAATTCAAAATTAACATAGGGAAGCCATTCATGATCAATCAAAATGCAACCGACGGATCAAGGCCAGAGTGCTCTCTATGTGGAATAAAGTATTCTGCACGTTTGTCTATAAGAGACCATATCTTTTCCAAACAACATATTACAAAAGTGCGAGAAACTGTGGGAAGTCAGCTGGACCGGGAAAAAGACTATTTAGCTCCTACAACTGTTAGACAGCTGATGGCACAGCAAGAATTGGATCGTATTAAAAAGGCTACGGATGTTCTAGGCTTAACTGTACAGCAGCCAGGCATGATGGACAGCAGCTCACTTCATGGAATTAGTTTGCCAGCAGCTTACCCAGGACTCCCCGGCCTTCCTCCAGTTCTTCTGCCTGGAATGAATGGTCCATCTTCCTTACCTGGATTCCCTCAAAGTTCAAACAGTAAGTAAATAGGCAGTATGGAAATTGTTATTGAGGCACAGGGGACTGGTATTTTAGTCTTACCCAAGTAGCTGAGCGTACATTGTAGTTATGAGGCTGTGCATTAGAAAAATACTGTAAATAGAAAGTTGGATTAATTGATCAAATGTCTTTGTAATATGAAGAACGCTTTCCAAAGTAATTTTACACAAGTTTAGAAAACGTGCATAATTTTCACATTTTGTATTCTATTACTGTTCTTATGGCTAGCTTTTATAAAAAGTTTAATTTTTATAAACATAAAATACCCAGGGCAGAGCATTTATAGCAAACGTTTATAAAATAGGTGAACAATTAAGAAATTTGATCTTTCTTGTAAATACTTGCTTTCTGAACTGCAGTAAAAATTTATAAATTTGAGTTGGAAGACTCACTGCCTTTGGATGGGTTAGTTTGGATGGTGAATTAGTAATCATGATCAGAAAGCTAATTATTTTTAAGACAGAGTCACTGATTTAAGACAGAGCCTTCATCCGTCCTAAGATGTGTCCCTTACAAATGCAGAGCTGTGACACCCCTATTGAATGTGCTGATTTCCCTCTAATAACACACATTTATTAGAATGTATAAAATGTTTAACTTTTTAATCCAAATAGCTACAGACCTCTCAATTTATTACAAAGTGACTGCTACATGATCCAATTGAGAGAACTACTTGTGGAAACAGGCTTCTCTGTTCAGGCTTGCAGGGTACACAAAAGCCACATGTGGAGGTGGGGCTATGTTCTTCAGAAGCTTCCAAGTAGGGCAGAACAAATGAGCATGTTATGGAGTACTGCATCAGTCCTTATATTCGTACATCCTTGTCTATCTACTCATTTGCTGGAGACAAGAGTTGAGACCTTAAGGACATCGATAAAAACTTAGTGGATGATGAACACTAGGAAGACACTTTCCTAAACCTCTCCTAACCTTCTGTTTTGTCTGGAGAATGGCAGAAGAAAATTTAGCTCCCGTATTAATGCCGGTATACTTTTAATCATTGTTTCTGAATCCAGCCCTTGAATCTCTCTGAACTCTCTGTCTAATCGTCTAGACCAGCCATTGTCAGTTCTCTGTTGTGATTTCTGCAGGCACACATCTGTTGACTTTTCAGTTTTTTAGAACAGGGTCAAAGTCCATAAACTGCTCCAGTTCTAAACGTAAGACAAAGTTTTTACAGAGTTTTTGAGCCGATTCAAGCTGCTGACCATCTGAAAATCATATACTTACAAGTTGGAATCTGCAATATTGTAAATTGGTTTTAGATTACCCAAAATTAATTGCAAAGGTGAGAACAGTCTCAGCTTTGCAACCATCTTCATGCAACCTAAAAAAAAAAAAAAAACGGTTCTCTCTTATCAGGACATCCTTAGAGCTCTGGAAGCCCAACTGCTGGAGCAATCCCAGCAGGCACATTCCCATAGCCTAAAGAATGGCTGGAAAGGGAAGACTGCTTTTGCCAGCCATTCTTAAGACAGTAAGAGAAGGCATCTGCATTCTTACTGAAGTATGCATACTCTCCCCCTTGAGGACTCATGGAAGAGAGGATATCTTGCATGCTTTCAACTCTAAGCCTCCCCCCTGCCATGTCAACTGCAATTCAGGTGATCAGAGGTCTGATCGTGGAGTGCAAAGCCTGCCAGACGTGCTTTCAGTCAGCGTGGTGTAGTGGTAAAAAGCGGTGGTTAGGAGCGGTGGACTCTAATTTGGAGAACCAGGTTTGATTCTCCACTCTTCCACATGAGCGGCGGATGCCAATCTGGTGAACCGGGTTGGTTTCCTCACTCCTACACATGAAGCCAGCTGGGTGATCTTGGGCTAGTCACAATTCTCTTAGAGCTCTCTCAGCCCCACCTACCTCACAGGGTGTCTGTTGTGGGGAGGGGAAGGGAAGGTGATTGTAAGCCGGTTTGATTCTTCTTTCAGCTTCAGAGTGACCCAGATGAACTAACTGGCACTGGGTATGGGGACTGCCCCCTTTCTCCTCTGTATGGCCACCTCTGCTGCTTCCTCTCCTTCTTCCCCAGAACCTCTTTTTCCATACCAACCCCCTGTTGCAGCTTCTTGCACTGTGATCTCTCTCTCCTCCTCCTCTCTCCCTTGGTTACGCTACTTTATTAAAGATACAGGGATTTCCATAAGACAGTGAGACAATCCACCTGGAAGTAACCTACATGCAATGGGGTTTGGGCCTTCACTAACCACCTGATGCATATCTTTATATTGAATATAGTCTCAGGGTACAAACCCTCCCCCACTTTCCCATCCAATTTTTGTTGCCCTGAAAATGTATTTATTATTTATTAGCAAGATTTTTTACCTTGCCTGTCTACCCCCATAGGGCCACCGAGGTGGCTAACAAATTAAAACATACAAATTAAAATCTCATTTTATAAGCCATTAAAACCAACACACAAATACATCATTAAAACAAGTTAAAACTGGAACTTAAAATAAGTACAGAAGGTTGTTTTTTTAAAAAAAAAAAACATTAAAAACATTGGAGAAGAAGGAGGGATCACGAAGGGAATGCCAAGCAAAACAGAAAAGTCTTCATCTACTGTTGAAAGATAGCAAAAGAAAGGGACAAGGAAATCTCCCTGCGGAGAAAGTTCCAGAGTTTTGGTGCCACTACTGGGAAGACCCTCTCCCAGATTGAGACCTACCTAATTTCAGAAGGTGGTGGCACCTGAAGCAGACCCTATGAAGATGATCACAGTGATCAGGGAATAGGTGGTTCTTGAAGTATGTTGGTCCCAAACTATATAAGGTTTTAAATATCAGCACCAGCACTAGAATTGTGCCCAGTAACATTAGGGAGCCATTGTAGATGGAGCAAGACTGGAATGATATGGTTCCTTTGAGCCACTCCAGTCAGTATCCTGGATGCAGCATTCTGTACCAACTGAAGTTTTCGAACACTTTTCAAGGACAGCCCCACATACAGTGCACTGCAGTAATCTAATCTAGATGTAACAGGGCATGTACCACAGTGCCCAGATCTTTCCGCTCACCAGTAGTACTTCAGTCTTGTTGGGATTAAGCTTCAGTTTACTAGACTGCATCCACTCCAGAACTGCCTCCAGGCACCAGTTCAGGGTTTCTGCAGCCTCCCTGGGATCAGCCAGAAGTGCAAGATGGAGCTGAGGGTCCTCCGCATATTGGTGACAACCCATCCCAAATCTCTGGATGACCTCACATAGCGGTTTCATGTAGATGATAAAAAGCATAGGGGACAAGACAGAACCTTGCGGGACCCCCAGAGGCCAAGAGGCTGGACAGCAGTCCCCCACCACCGCCTTTGAAACCATCCCTTGAGGTAGGACCAGAACCACCGAGTAATGGTACCTACCAATCCCAGCCCGGACAGGCAATCCAGAAGGATACCATGATAACTAGTATTGAAAGCCACTGAAAGGGCCAGGAGAATCAACAGAGTCACACTCCCTCTGTCCATCTGCCGGCCCAGGTTACCCACCAGGGGTGGTTTCAGTCCCACAAACAAGCCTAAAACCAGATTGACAAGGATTGACAATTTGCCTCATCCTTTTGTATCTTTCTAATGGCTCTGCTTGGAGTAGTGAAAAAATAGAACAATGATATTAATCTTGCATCTATTAAAATACTTCTCAGAATTTCTTTAATGTATTAATTTAATGCTTATTTATGATATTTGTCATATATTAATCCACTTTTAACAGCCCCTTGTTTTGCTGTGGGCAGTGGTTCACATCTGTGTTTGATGCAAATCAAAATCTTCTTGTAGCTGATCCTTTTTGTAATCCTCTAATTGGTTTAGTTTTCTAACCTTGTAAAATGTTTCAAAATATTTTAAAATTGCTTCTTCTTGCTCCCAAGGGTTTCCCACCATATACTCAAAGCATGGTGCATGTACTTCTGAATTTAAATGTATAATCTTTTTGATATTTCCTCTTTATGTTGTGATCAAATACACATAGAATTCACCATTTTTTTCTTCAAGCATATTCCTCTCATTTAATTAAATATTTGCATAAATGCTGGCAGAACTGGAATCTTTCATTGGCATAAACCCGTTTTCCAGGTTCTTAACGGAGGAATGCATGCTGTATTTCACATGGCTAAATTTGCTTTTTAGAATTAGAAACAAAGCCATTTTTATGTTGTGGAATGGCTGCTTTTTCTGATTTGACTTGTTTTCAGGCTGTTCCAATAAGATTGTGCATTACAACATCCTTAAAAAATCTGTGAAAAGTTTTAAAATCATGTCATAAAGTAGAGAATTCACAAAACTTGTTAAATATGCTAGTCCATGAAAGTCCATTTGAAGCAACCTAAACAGTAAAAGCAGATTTGATCATTGACCCACATCAAAGGATTCTAACTTTCACAGAAACATTAGGAATTAAAATGGCAGCGTAAAACTATCTGTGACTGTGTTGACATGATAGGATGGAGGCTTTTTGATCTGTGAACTGTGGCCTTCATATTAATTGGAATTTGTGACTGGGCCCATAACACCTATGACTACTAACAGTATGAAATGGAAGCAAATGAAATCTTAATCCCAGCCGGCTAAATGATAGGCATGCAAGGAATTTCCACACATTCCGCTGTTCTTATGGAATCCAGGTTTCTTATGAGCTCAGGATGCCAGAATATTGAGTGTGCTTAACTCAGGTCAGAGCAGTCTACTGCCTGTTCTTGTGCCTTTTATGTGCTGCAGTCAGCAATTCATACAAGTCCAATTAGTTTCCTCCCCCATCCCCACATTAAGTAATTAATATAACATCTATTGTGACTAATTCCTTGTGTTAATCTTTAACATGTTTCAGAATGCTAGTGCTTCACTTTTCTTTTAATCTCACTGTGACCTCATGGTTGCACATTCATTCGGTTACATTTATTGTAAGATCACATGCACTGTGATCTGCCTGTGAATTTGATATAACGGCAAGGCTGGTGTTTGGATGTCGGGTCAGGCAGCATGTTATGGGAAAACCAAAAGAAGGACACAAATTCTCCTGGTAGATTGTTGTGCTAGTTGTACATCTATAACATAATTAGAAATACATTCTTGAAACAAAATCTACCAATTTAATACTATAATAACTAATGTAAAATTTTAATTCAGTCATTTATCTCCTACTGTTACATGGCTGATATCCTAAATGTGGACTTCTTCAAAAAGGGGTTTCTTTTTCTTTTTTTACCTCTTGTTTCCATAAGCTGTCTAATTCCTGACAATGTATTTTGGTTTGCCGTCAAATAGAAATAATGGTACTGTGACAAACATTAAATGCTTGCCTTGTTAAATCTGATAGTCTCTTCCCTGAGTTCTAATTGCTTGATTCCTAAGCAATGCTTTGTTCCTAAGCACCTCAGTATTGATGATTTAAACACAATTCTTGCCCTCTCAGTTAGAGCTCCCATGAAACCAATACTCACCTATTCTCTGTTGCAGAACATAGGCTTCCAACTCTTGTCCTCTTGTAGATACACTCGTCCAAAACATGCTATATCCTTTGAATATTAGGGTTTATGTCCTCATTTCTCTGGCAACCTTGTTTGTCTCTGCAAATAGCCTCTTAAAATTCCGTTTCTCCAATGTGCAATCCTTTGGTTTGCTAGGCAATTATGCGTTGCAACCAGCACTGCTCTGTTGTTGGTATTTGAAGTATAACCAGTATTTCTTCATCCTTATGCTTGCATCACTCCATAAAGGAGCAATATACTTGTATGTTCTTTCTCTACTGAATTACAACTGCAAGATTGAAGTCATCAAAGGACTGCAGCATTGCTGTGCCACTATACATTATAAACCCTTCCTATGCATGTCAATTTGGAATTAAGTCCCATTGAGTTCAATGGGGTTTACGCTGAAGTTCATGTGCCTAGGATTGCCATACACAACCAACTTCCATTGTTGACCTTCAATAGTTCAGATAAGTAACCCTAGCCATAATTGGACTGCTCTCCAGCACATTAATTGTGGAGACTTATTCCTTTTTAAAAAAAATTTCTTGCAGCTGCTAGGGTTGCCAACCTCCAGGTAATTCTCCCAGAATTACAGCTGATTCCCAGTCTACAGAGATCAGCTCCCCTGGAGAAAAACGGCAGCTTCAGAGAGTGGACTGTATGACATGCCATCTCTGCTGAACTCCTCCCTTCCCCAAACTCCACCCTTCCCAGGATCTGCCCCCAAACCTCAAGGAATTTCCCTACCTGAAGTTGGCAACTCTAGCAGTTGCAGGTAGAAGTTTCCTAGCAACACTTTAAAAGGAGGGAGAGGATTCTCTGTTGTGCTACATCATAGTAACAAAGAGCAGCTGAGTCATGACTGCTTTCTTTCTTCGTTTCCCCATGATTTTATTCCCCCACTTTAATTAGGCCAAAAAGCCTATTTATTAGTGGGGCAATTCGATTTGGCAGCCTTTATAATTACTGAATTTCTCAGGTGAAAACCTAGTGATATATCATCCCAGAGAAATAATAAAAATTAGCTAAAATCAGAAATAGAATCAGAAGTCTACAAAGCATCAACACAGAGGAAATACTCTTCCAATGCTTATTTCCTAACAATCTGCTAAGGAGGCAGTATATTACACAGAATCATCAGGGCTACAATGTTTAATTCTTAAATTAGCAAAGCTGTTAGCTGATCAATTTGTCAAGAACAGTTTTAATCAGTGAGGGCAATTTTTAGGAAGTATGTGCATGTTTACATTGGGGGCTATTTGGTATATAATATGAAATGAAAAAGGAAATATTAAAGATGTCCAAGTTTATTTAACATGTTAATAAATGAAT